>NW_020439093.1:255404-260909 GCF_000699045.2 Agrilus planipennis
CATCATCATCATCATAAGCTCATCAGTCCTAAGACTGCTTGGACACGCACCGCCACTCTTTCCTATCCTGAACTAATCTTCGCTCTTCCTTAAAACTAGAACATCCCGTATCCTTAACTATTTGCAAACAGTAATCTAATCTCAGTCTACATCTACTCCCTTTAACTCCTTACAGTATTAACATGATTAATGCAGAGAGTGCAGAATTTCGACATGTAGGAGTCGATTCAATAAATTGAAGAACTTGATTTACCGATAAAAGCATTGTAATTATTTGTTGTAATAATGTAAATTTTGAAAACAGCTTTGTAGAATATCACAGCTAACACCCTGGGGTAGTAATATTAATGACCACGAAAGGAAATAAAATCAACCAATAGACCTAAGCGATTTCTAATTTTTAATTGAAAAATGGATATGTTAAGAGTCAAGAGTAATGCATTTCTTGATTTTTTAGCACCTAATGGTTGTAAATGTTGTCTTAATTTGAAATTTAATCGAGGCATCCTTTCCAGTCATAAAGTTGCCTTCCAGAAAAATGTGAAACAACATTTCTATCAAAGGAAACCCAAAAAAAATTAAGCGACTAGACATTAAATTTTCAATGCGTTAAACATTAAATTTCGCTGGATTGGTATCCCTAGTGAAGTCAGTTTTTTAATTAAAAACCTGAAATTACTTGAGAATACAACAGAATATCTGTCGATTCCATTATTTACGGGCATTTAATGAAATCCCTAGATTTTTAATTAAAAACGGTTTGCATTGTTTCCCTGCGACACTCGTAAACTACCTTAAACTTCATAAAATTGTAGAACAATAAAAGACTATATTATGTATACATATAGTTTAATGATAACCATTCGGTGCATTTCTCAAAATATGTCCGTCAGACAATAGATGGAGTACTATAAGAGTTGTAGAGACTGTTGGCCTTAATACATGTATAGACTATAAATGTCACACATTATGAAGTACATCAACAAAATAATGTTAAGTACTTTGTCTCCCTGTTACTCCGTAAGCATATATCTACTACTACTAATAATATGAACGCAAGGGGAAAGTTTCTTAATCCTATTTTATGACAAAGTCGGTAACTAAGCCCATAAATAAATAAATAAACAATGGTACCCACGTTATATAATTCAGATTCCTTAGAATTGTAGGGAACACCTGAAAAACCATACAAAGACATTTGAAAAAATAAAAACGAGGCGGTGGAAGTTCTACTTCTATTTATAAAAAAGGTTGTTTATTTCAGAAGAGATAAATAATCACATTTTCTTACAAACTTTCTTGGGCTTAGATCCGAACAAGTTTCTACCTTAAAAGCTCAAAACTGTTGTGTGAACCTTCTTGTTACTAATTATAAATAAATGTTGTATGTGTATTTTTCATGTCATGTGCCACCGACAAAGCAGCTATTTTACAAAATATAAAGAAAATATTATTTTTATTAATTTATTACTGACTAGATATGTACTGATATAACTATGTGAATATACCATTAAACTAACAATTTTTTATTACCCTCACTTAAATTAAAATCTACTAACTCAGCATGCACAAAAAGAATTGTCTTCTATAACTTAAAATTTTAAAATTTGGTACTTTTAATCTCAGTTACATAAGGTGCTAATTACTATTGTATCTTTTTCGTACAATAATTTTATTAGCAGGCCCCTTATTATTCTTTTTGAAATTAAAGTGTTTTTATTCTAACGGATCTCATCTAGTTATAACGTTAGACAAAAAATGGAGCAAAAAACATATAGAGATAAGAAAGCTGTTCTGCTATTCTCTATGTGACCTTTTCAGTCTAGTCGTGTCGTTCCGTGAATGTGAATGCTGGTGAGTATAACCAACTAATATACGATATTCTAGTAATAATATATTAGAAAGAATATACTTTACCCTTAATTTTATTAACTTGTACACATTTTACTTATCTGAAAATTACCCTTAATATTTACTTAGCTACATTGATGTCTAATAAATAAAATATTTTTCGTCTGTCGGAAATCATCGTAACAAACTAATTGATTACGACACAGCTACATGTAGGTAAATAGATAGATATTAGATACATAAATAGATTATTATCATATTAAATATGACGTAATTGTTTAATGCTGTACATTTTTTTTGTGTTTTATAAAATTAAGTGGTTTCAGTGCATTTTAAATTTCGAAACTTTAAATCAGGCTTGTCCAATCTTAAGGGCGAAATTGACAATTTAAAAAACACTGACGGCTCATTATTATCTAAGCTTTTTAAAGTCTTGTATTGTGCAAAAACAATCGACAACAAATTAAACAACAAACTGTCGTTTACTAAAATAAAATAAATAGTATCTTCCTACTACCAAATATGTAAATAATTTTAATATGGATGGTGTCATTTTAGATATTGACACTAATTGCAAATCAATACGTGATCTTTGTTATTTACAAAATTAAGATTCGAAAAACTTTGAAGAAGTTTGTGACTAAAGATATTTTTTATGAAAAAACGTTTTTTTTTTTGGTACAGAATGATTTTGCAATTCACCGATTTCCAACTGAATATTAACAGGATATTTCAATCAAGTTGATCAAGGGATTAACAAAAATTTGTAAATTTAGTTTTGTTCATTCAAAATCTTAGAATTTGCTCTTATACAACTGTAATAAGCTAATAATTTTAGTTTCATAATAGTTTACAATTATGGTGGTATTTTAAGCTTCTCTTCCAAATTAGGGTGAATTTTTAAACTGGCCACAAATGTGGTTCGCGGGCCTGCGCCTGAACTTGGTCAATCCTGTCTAAACCGGCAATTGTAAATTCGGCCGGTTTAATGGGTTTTTGTTAATTACAGTGGTAAATTCGACCGGAAAGGTTTTGTACCCCTCAAAAATAAATTAAAAATTCGGCCAGCTTGTGGTCAGATAGACGCAAAATATAAAAGCAACATCTTAATTGCCAAACGCGGATGGTTAGAATGTGTTACCAGAAATGTATGAAATCTAGGAAATGTATACAATTCCGAGGCTATTTAGAAAATTATAAAACTAATGCTTTCTGTCAATAAAATACTCTAACATATCAGCCCGACTCCGGCGAGCAGGGACATTGATTACACTTCAACCAATCAAACAATGACGTCACCAATGCATTACGTCCCTAAGCAGCCTGCCGTATTATTGCCTGTTTTATGTCATCATCATCATCATCATAAGGTCGTCAGTCTTAAGACTGATTGGACACGTACCTCCGCTCTTTCCTATCCTGAGCTAATC
This sequence comes from Agrilus planipennis, assembly GCF_000699045.2. NCBI lineage: Eukaryota > Metazoa > Arthropoda > Insecta > Coleoptera > Buprestidae > Agrilus > Agrilus planipennis. The sequence goes on from NW_020439093.1 coordinate 258,686, forward strand.
TTCGCATTTCCCTAAAACTAGAACAACCCACATCCTTCACTATTTGCGAACAGTAATCTAATCTAGGTCTACCTCTACCCCTCCTGACTTCCGTTTTTGCCACTAATATGTCTAATATACCTTCATGCATGAGAAGGTGTCCTTCCAACCTACCCGCCTATTTTTTTATTGACTCCTATGGAGTTAACAATGCTTCATTGTCATTTCCCCGTCCAACATGTATATATATATATATATATCAAAATGATCAGTATATTCATCTCTTCAGCATACTGAAATGCATTGGTGACGTCATTGTTTGGTAAGGTAGATTTAGGACAAATTGGAATTTAATTAATGTCTTTACCCGCCGAAGGCGACCTGATATGTTACAGTATTTTATTGACAGAAAGCATTAGTTTTATACATTTCCTACTACAATATCAGAATTTCATACAATTCCTAGGAAATGTATATATTTCTCAGGATATGTGTGTATTGAAAAATCTTTGAAACAATATTTCATACATTTCCTAAATAGCCTCGGAATTGTATACAATTCCTAGAAATTACATTTCCGGTAACGTATGCATACTCTTTTAAAATATGAGTGTACAAACCTTTGTGGTAGAGCTAGATGGTTTCTTAATTATTTAATTAATTGATGATTTATTGTAACATACTTAGTTTGGCATTATAGACTTGAATTCTAAGGCTTATTTTATACTGGAAAAAAGCAGCGCTGATTAATTTGGTTCACGTTTTAAACTATCTAGTAACAACAAGGTCTTGCTGATTTCTGTTCATAGGAAAATAATATTATTCTAAGGTAAATTTGCAGCTACAGCTCTATTTCAACTCTTTATTATTGTTGCATTTGTTATTTCTACCAAATCAACCTCCACGTTGTGATAACAGACTAACTTTGAATTGCAATAGGATTATAAGATAAATAGCTATTGTCGCTAGAAACTGCAACAAATAAAATATTTACTCTAAAGAATGTCANATCTATTGTTTTTTTGTGAATATTGTATGTGTCACAAAAATTGTTTATCCCAAAAATAAGTAGCACCTATACATCTCTCCTAACTTTTATAAAACTCTCTTCTCCTTATATACTTATTAAGGCAAGTTTACATTTCTTACTGCCGGGTTTCATACTAAATACATACCTACAATATTTGTAATTTGTATAACTGAAATATTTACTAATTTTGATGTTGTTAAGGGAAATAGATACTTGTTATAATTTAGCAGTAGGCATAAAGTATAAGTATTAAAAAGTAAACATGTGTTTATAAAAACTTTTATATTATACATTCGTGTTTGATGTCAAAAACAAGAAGCTACATTGCTGAAGAAGCTTTACAAAGTATCAAGTATACTAATCACTTACCAGAAACTATATTTGTAACAATACATATAGTACAGTTAGGAGCAAAATAATTGTCTATAATCGTTAAATTTTTTACCATAAATACTTCAATACAGAATTTTGACTTGTACCTATGTAGAAATCTTAACACAATACCTAAATATACAAGTAAAATAGTTGCAGAAGGTATTTAATTCGAGATTTTGGATAATTTCATTTATTTATTTTACTGACACTTTTTAATAAACTTTTGAACAAGTTATTTGTACCTGACTGTACACAAAATCTTTGTGATACCTTCTCAGATTTTATAAGAAGTTATCAATTACAGTAAAATAGTCACTACTAGTAAATATTTTCAAGCTACATGCTGTATACTAGCGATGCAACGGAAGTGTCATAACGATAACAGAAGCGGAAACAGAAGTAAACAGTAAATTTTTGCAGAGACGCATGCGGAAGTGGAAATTAATGATTTTAGGTTACTCTTTAATGCAGTGGTCGTGCGCTCTTTTCGAAAAAACTTTTTTACAAAATTTACAACGAAATAATCCCAAATGGAACTTCTTTTTAGCTTCAGAATTGCAGTGTTAACTTTAAATATACACCACTGAGCAAACATTAAACAAAATAAATAAACGCTATAACTTTATTAGTATTTTCAAAATTAAATTATTAGAACTGGCTAAGAGGGAGCTGAAAAAGTCATGGACCTTTTTAGATTAAAATAGGGAACCAATAAGAGAAAAAAATTTGGAAATCAACAATCAAAACACTAGGAAATAGATGCAGGTCCTAAACTGTAGTAAAGTTATTTGCACAACAATATTATTATTAACAAAACTTTTCCGGCTATAATTTTATAAT
>NW_020439093.1:263404-267781 GCF_000699045.2 Agrilus planipennis
TCACTTAAATTAAAATCTACTAACTTAGCATGCACAAAAAGAATTGTCTTCTATAACTTAAAATTTTAAAATTTGGTACTTTTAATCTCAGTTACATAAGGTGCTAATTACTATTGTATCTTTTTCGTACAATAATTTTATTAGCAGGCCCCTTATTATTCTTTTTGAAATTAAAGTGTTTTTATTCTAACGGATCTCATCTAGTTATAACGTTAGACAAAAAATGGAGCAAAAAACATATAGAGATAAGAAAGCTGTTCTGCTATTCTCTATGTGACCTTTTCAGTCTAGTCGTGTCGTTCCGTGAATGTGAATGCTGGTGAGTATAACCAACTAATATACGATATTCTAGTAATAATATATTAGAAAGAATATACTTTACCCTTAATTTTATTAACTTGTACACATTTTACTTATCTGAAAATTACCCTTAATATTTACTTAGCTACATTGATGTCTAATAAATAAAATATTTTTCGTCTGTCGGAAATCATCGTAACAAACTAATTGATTACGACACAGCTACATGTAGGTAAATAGATAGATATTAGATACATAAATAGATTATTATCATATTAAATATGACGTAATTGTTTAATGCTGTACATTTTTTTTGTGTTTTATAAAATTAAGTGGTTTCAGTGCATTTTAAATTTCGAAACTTTATATCAGGCTTGTCCAATCTTAAGGGCGAAATTGACAATTTAAAAAACACTGACGGCTCATTATTATCTAAGCTTTTTAAAGTCTTGTATTGTGCAAAAACAATCGACAACAAATTAAACAACAAACTGTCGTTTACTAAAATAAAATAAATAGTATCTTCCTACTACCAAATATGTAAATAATTTTAATATGGATGGTGTCATTTTAGATATTGACACTAATTGCAAATCAATACGTGATCTTTGTTATTTACAAAATTAAGATTCGAAAAACTTTGAAGAAGTTTGTGACTAAAGATATTTTTTATGAAAAAACGTTTTTTTTTTTGGTACAGAATGATTTTGCAATTCACCGATTTCCAACTGAATATTAACAGGATATTTCAATCAAGTTGATCAAGGGATTAACAAAAATTTGTAAATTTAGTTTTGTTCATTCAAAATCTTAGAATTTGCTCTTATACAACTGTAATAAGCTAATAATTTTAGTTTCATAATAGTTTACAATTATGGTGGTATTTTAAGCTTCTCTTCCAAATTAGGGTGAATTTTTAAACTGGCCACAAATGTGGTTCGCGGGCCTGCGCCTGAACTTGGTCAATCCTGTCTAAACCGGCAATTGTAAATTCGGCCGGTTTAATGGGTTTTTGTTAATTACAGTGGTAAATTCGACCGGAAAGGTTTTGTACCCCTCAAAAATAAATTAAAAATTCGGCCAGCTTGTGGTCAGATAGACGCAAAATATAAAAGCAACATCTTAATTGCCAAACGCGGATGGTTAGAATGTGTTACCAGAAATGTATGAAATCTAGGAAATGTATACAATTCCGAGGCTATTTAGAAAATTATAAAACTAATGCTTTCTGTCAATAAAATACTCTAACATATCAGCCCGACTCCGGCGAGCAGGGACATTGATTACACTTCAACCAATCAAACAATGACGTCACCAATGCATTACGTCCCTAAGCAGCCTGCCGTATTATTGCCTGTTTTATGTCATCATCATCATCATCATAAGGTCGTCAGTCTTAAGACTGATTGGACACGTACCTCCGCTCTTTCCTATCCTGAGCTAATCTTCGCATTTCCCTAAAACTAGAACAACCCACATCCTTCACTATTTGCGAACAGTAATCTAATCTAGGTCTACCTCTACCCCTCCTGACTTCCGTTTTTGCCACTAATATGTCTAATATACCTTCATGCATGAGAAGGTGTCCTTCCAACCTACCCGCCTATTTTTTTATTGACTCCTATGGAGTTAACAATGCTTCATTGTCATTTCCCCGTCCAACATGTATATATATATATATATATCAAAATGATCAGTATATTCATCTCTTCAGCATACTGAAATGCATTGGTGACGTCATTGTTTGGTAAGGTAGATTTAGGACAAATTGGAATTTAATTAATGTCTTTACCCGCCGAAGGCGACCTGATATGTTACAGTATTTTATTGACAGAAAGCATTAGTTTTATACATTTCCTACTACAATATCAGAATTTCATACAATTCCTAGGAAATGTATATATTTCTCAGGATATGTGTGTATTGAAAAATCTTTGAAACAATATTTCATACATTTCCTAAATAGCCTCGGAATTGTATACAATTCCTAGAAATTACATTTCCGGTAACGTATGCATACTCTTTTAAAATATGAGTGTACAAACCTTTGTGGTAGAGCTAGATGGTTTCTTAATTATTTAATTAATTGATGATTTATTGTAACATACTTAGTTTGGCATTATAGACTTGAATTCTAAGGCTTATTTTATACTGGAAAAAAGCAGCGCTGATTAATTTGGTTCACGTTTTAAACTATCTAGTAACAACAAGGTCTTGCTGATTTCTGTTCATAGGAAAATAATATTATTCTAAGGTAAATTTGCAGCTACAGCTCTATTTCAACTCTTTATTATTGTTGCATTTGTTATTTCTACCAAATCAACCTCCACGTTGTGATAACAGACTAACTTTGAATTGCAATAGGATTATAAGATAAATAGCTATTGTCGCTAGAAACTGCAACAAATAAAATATTTACTCTAAAGAATGTCAATAATAAAATTGATTGTCATTATTACCGTAGTTAATAATTCTCTGTTGAGGACGGTGTAACCTTTCAATGATACTTTCGGTGGATTCATTTGTATAGCCATAAGAAATATTTGGATCTAAAAAATGATAAATTAAACCTTTATTTGTTTTATCTATAGTTAAGTCGTATTTAAAAATTAAAAAAAAATTGCTACACAAAACAATCAAGATTCTCATTTCGATAATACCTGCTTAGTTTGAACTAATAGTAAAATAAAAATAAAATTGACAATTTAATTAGATGAAATTTGTATGTTCTTTTCATGATAAAAATTACTGAAAACCAATTATTTTCGATTTTGATTTTTTTATGATGTCGAGTAATTTTTGTCTAATAACATGCATTATAAACTGATTAATTATTATCATAAGTACCTCTTCTGAAGTAGTGACATCAACTTTAGATAATCGAATATTTAATAATGTCGTTTGTACACGTTTGGCAATGTATTCGGATGCTTTATGAGAACAATCGCAAATTGTGAATAGTAAACCCATGGAATACGCAAAATCAACCAGCAAACCCATTTCCTTAAATGTAAATGTAAAACCGTGGTCGATTACCTCGCTGGTGAATCCATATGCCTACATCATTTAAGTTGCTGTACAAAAACAAAATGTAATATAATGTGGAAAATAACAAATTCACAAAACATCGTTTAGTAGCTAAATCTTTCCGATTTTGTGAATCGACGTTTCAAAGTCCTTGGAGTCGGATGCTACAGTTTTCAGGTGGATGTGTGTATGTGCGTATGTGCGATTATCTCGATAACGAACGTGGGACCAATTGCATTCGACACATAATCACGTAACTTAAAACTGATAAGGTTTTGAACAAAATCGGCCCAGCGTGATGCGGAAGTATTAAAGTTATTTTATATTATTTGAAAAACGTCTGCATTTTTTTACTACATATGATTTTCTACATACGATATCTTGTTAGCAGGATATCGTAATATAAATATTTTCAATCTTCGGTAGGTATGTCACATTTACGAACAGTAAAGTAAAGATTGATTTATTTACCCACAGTAATTTTTTCCGTTTCTGGTAATAATAATGAACAGTAGCAGAGCAATTAAATCTATTATGTTTCTATTTCAACTCTTTATTATTGTTGCATTTGTTATTTCTACCAAATCAACCTCCACGTTGTGATAACAGACTAACTTTGAATTGCAATAGGATTATAAGATAAATAGCTATTGTCGCTAGAAACTGCAACAAATAAAATATTTACTCTAAAGAATGTCANCAACTAATATACGATATTCTAGTAATAATATATTGGAGTTTACACATAAAGTCGCTTTTCAATAAAATTCAGTAGAATCAAAGAAATTTACAATCGTTATATTTATATCCCTAGTTCTTCTGCTGCACATTTATTCAATTAGCATTTTTTTATTTTCCTTTTAAATTAAGTAGGGTTGTTGTAAAGTGTAACAAATATTGCAGAATAGGCATTTCCTGAACAGTTTCTAAAGTAAAACGACTGAAACAGTTGTAATGTAAATTCATATACACTTCATATACGAAGTCTGTTCAAAAACTATCGCAAATTGTTTTTTCAAAAATTATTTATTCATAAATATCTATTTTGTC
>NW_020439093.1:269336-301928 GCF_000699045.2 Agrilus planipennis
GAATATTTAATAATGTCGTTTGTACACGTTTGGCAATGTATTCGGATGCTTTATGAGAACAATCGCAAATTGTGAATAGTAAACCCATGGAATACGCAAAATCAACCAGCAAACCCATTTCCTTAAATGTAAATGTAAAACCGTGGTCGATTACCTCGCTGGTGAATCCATATGCCTACATCATTTAAGTTGCTGTACAAAAACAAAATGTAATATAATGTGGAAAATAACAAATTCACAAAACATCGTTTAGTAGCTAAATCTTTCCGATTTTGTGAATCGACGTTTCAAAGTCCTTGGAGTCGGATGCTACAGTTTTCAGGTGGATGTGTGTATGTGCGTATGTGCGATTATCTCGATAACGAACGTGGGACCAATTGCATTCGACACATAATCACGTAACTTAAAACTGATAAGGTTTTGAACAAAATCGGCCCAGCGTGATGCGGAAGTATTAAAGTTATTTTATATTATTTGAAAAACGTCTGCATTTTTTTACTACATATGATTTTCTACATACGATATCTTGTTAGCAGGATATCGTAATATAAATATTTTCAATCTTCGGTAGGTATGTCACATTTACGAACAGTAAAGTAAAGATTGATTTATTTACCCACAGTAATTTTTTCCGTTTCTGGTAATAATAATGAACAGTAGCAGAGCAATTAAATCTATTATGTTTATAAATAATAAAAGAAAACTTTTGACTGAACTCAATATTAATAAAATTGTAGCTATTTAATTTTCATAAACCAAAACTATCATTATAACTTTAAATAAATTAGAAGCGGTATTGACAAAATAATACTGTATGAAAATAAATAAAAGTAAAACAAAAATACTGGTATGCAAGGCAAGACAAAATAGGGAAAGAGCGAATATACAGATAGGAGACGAAAAATTAGAAGAAGTGGCCGATTTTAGGTATCTAGGAAGTCAGATAAGTCAGGACGGAAGGAGTAGTAGGGATATAAACCAGAGGAAAAAGAAGTCACTTCTATACTCGCGAACGATTCAGAAATTCGAAAAAGGTTGTCAAAGGTGTATGTTTGGAACACGGTGCTGTACGGGTGCAAAACATGGACAGTGGGCGGGGCGGAATAGAAAATATTAGAAACGTTCGAAATGTGGTGTTACATGCGAATGATGAGGATAACGTGGGTAGAGAATATTAGAAATGAAGAGGTATTGGAAAGAGTAGGAGAACAGAGGACTCTATGGAAGTCAATAAGAAATAAGCAAGATAGGACACCTTCTCAGACATGAAGGTCTAGTTAGAGACATATTAAAAGCAGCAACGGAAGTTAGGAGGGGTACAGCTAGACCTAGATTAGATTACTGTTCGCAAATAGTTAAAGGTATGGGTTGTTCTAGTTTTAGGGAAATGCGAAGATTAGCTCAGGATAGGAAAGAGTGGAAGTGCGTGTCCAACCAGTCTTAGGACTGACGACCTTATGATGATGATGATGAAAACTATCATTAAGCTTATTCACAAGAAATGGAAAATGATGAAGAAATTTTATTTATCTTTAAGGTAATCTTGAAAATTAAATTCATAATTGGATTTCTGTAGTTAAATTTATTTATATTTTTCACAGATGCAGCGAACTGAATTTTTATTGTTTCATCATTTGTTATTGTTTGAATGGTTGAATAATATAACATGTAGTTTTTCGTTTTTTTGTTGCGATAATGTAGGTGACTTAAGAAAACTATAACACATTAAACGCTAGTTGAGTTACGTTTTAAATTTAACGTTGGTGTGCAAAACTAATAATACGAAAAAGAAATAGGTAGAACTTACTGCAATAGTAACATTAGTAAGTAAAAACAGAGATAAAGTTGAATACGTTCTCGAATATGCACTGCCAAGTTTTTGAAGCAGTTCACTTAAACTCATCCAGAGTTTTTTATATAGTGCAACAAGAGTTGTTGTCACATCACCCTCCATATCCTGCAAATTTAAATTTCTTACAATCGGTTTTTATTAAAACTAATTTAAATAGAGGCTTCTGATGCTTTGATACGCGAGTCTAAATTGTAAGTCAATGATTTTACTCCAAACGTTTGTACTTTTGGTCATGTGGACAGTGCCACAGTGAACTTTCTCGTTCTTTTTGAATTTTCTGTACATATAGACACATGTACCTACATACCTATCATTTGATACACTCATGACATTATGCATTATATTGTATATTATGCGAAGAATCGTCTCAAGCTCTCTATTAACGAACATTGAATATTGAGAATTTTAATTCGATATGTACGAAGGCAGACCTAAAATTAATCGGCCTGACACATAGTTGACGGTAATCGTTAAAATATAGTAATATTAATAAGCAATTCCAAATTAGTATTAAAAGTAGGTATACGAGGTCTGTTCAAAAAGTATCGCGAATTTTCCGCATGTTACGTATATTCGATTTCCAATTAAGATTTTTGTGGCGTTATGTTGGTCTCACTTATACCGACAAGTTCGGCTATGTTGAATGTTCAATTAATTTTTGAAGGCTGCTTTGCTTGCACGTGTTTTGACTCGTCTTCGATTTTTGTCTATTCCAAAAAATAGGTCAAAGAATCTGTATCAAATTTTGTGCGAAAAACAAAATTTAGTGCGCGGACGCATTGCGAATGTTAACTGTGGTATATGGTGAAGCTTCCTTGGACCGAAGCAACGTTTATCGGTGGTATAAAATGTTCTCAGAGGGTCGAGAAGATACAAACGACGAAAAGCGTGCCGGACGCCCGAACACGTCAACAACAGACGAAAACATTGAGGAAGTGAAGAAAATAGTATAGAGCAATCGTCGAATCACCGTTAGAGAACTTCCGGAGGATCGATTGGCGATTTGGGCATAAGACGAATCGCCACGAAATTCGTACCAAAATTGCCCAAATTCGATCAAAAACACCATCGCATTAATACTGCTAAGGAGATGTTGGACTCTGTCCGCGACAACACAAATTTTGTCCCGAGGGTCATAACTGGTGACGAATCATGGGTTTATTGTAATGACGTGTAAAACCAAAGTTCAATCATCCCAGTGGAAGCAACCACTCTAGCTAAGACCGAAGAAAGCGCGCCAAGTTAGGGTGAATGTGAACATTTTGCTTAAAGTTTTCTTCGATTGCATGAGCGTGGTGCATCATGAGTTCTTGTCACAGGGTAGAACGGTCAGTAAGGAATATTACCTGCAAGTTATGCGCAATTTGCGCGAAGCAATCTTACAGAAACGCCCGGATTTGTGGAAGAACAAAAATTGTCTTTTGCATCATGATAACGCCCCTGCTCACACATCGTTGCTTGTGCACGAATTTTTGGCCAAAAACAACACACTAATAATGCCGCAGACACCGTATTCCCCAAATCTGCCCCCCTGTGACTTTTTATTGTTCCCGAAACTGAAGAGGCCCATGAAAGGACGACTCTACGCTACGATTAAGGAGATCAAGACGGCATCGAAGGAGGAGCTGAACAGGATCACAAGAGATGATTTTTTGAAGTGCTTCGAGAATTGGTAAAAACGTTGGCACAAGTGTATAATATCTGGTGGGGATTATTACATTGAAGGGAACAAAATAGATATTCATGAATAAATAAATAATTCTTGAAAGAACACAAAATTCGCGATACTTTATGAATAGACCTCGTGTATGTGGATATTATCAGTTACGTTACTTTTAATAACAGGTATATAATATCGATATATAAAGGTATCTTGTAAAACACCCTGTATATTTAATTAGCTATTAGTTCACATATAAAAGTTTCATATACCTGATCGAAACTGTCTGCAACAGCTTTACTTGCATTTCCAATAGCCCTGCAATTGATATAAAGTAATGCGCCGTTCATGTTAATCATTGTTATTATATGCAAATAAGCACTCGTATGGTATAAAGTAAATCCTTCCAAAAGCATACTCAAGCTTAGTAGAAACACAACGGCTAACACCAAACATCCAGAACTGATAGCCACAATCAGTGTATTCAAATGGGGGAATTGCAAATTTCGACCTGCAAATATTCCCATATTCCATTATACAACCCCGTATTATTTCACAGCTTACGCGAAGTGCAAAATTAACTTATGACAATATAGATAGTCGTCGAATTAGCTTTTTTCTTATGCTGGACTATAATTTATACTTTTATAGTTAATAGTCCGAAATAGGTAGAAGTCTCAAGGTAAATAATAATGTACCTACGGCTAAAGGTTTCCTTGACCGTTTAGTACAATAAAGCGAGTAATTACTATTTTGAAATACAACGTGTAATTATACAACACGCTACTGAAGTGAAACTTCTTCAAACACACAAACATACCGGGATAGGGGTTAAGGAATTGCCCGAGATAAAAATGTTCAGTCTCTCAGAGTCTCTGAAAGCGAGACTCGAGTCTCTCAGTTTTTCAGTTTTATCCATTCAGTCTCTCTGTGAGAGACTCGAATCTCTGAATTAACAATTTTATCGTTCGAGTCTCTCATACAGAGACTGTGAGAGATCCATAAAAACACCTAGACAATAACTGAGAGATTGTAAAAGACTGTGAGAGACACTCACAGAGACGATGAAAGACTCTGAAAGACCGAAAATTTTTGTCTAGGGTGGCTTAATCTTATTATTTGTACACTATGAATTTAAATTTTAAACTAAACATGCCGGAGTTGCCTGTAACGAACGTTCCATTGGAGCGCGCTCACAGCTCAAGCGATCCCCACTACGAACTCGACTACGTGGCCGAGTAGAGGGGGAACATTCGTTGCATGATTTTGTTACATATCAACTCGCATGAAACGAACTTGTCCTACCATGCGTAAAGAAGTTTCACTTTAAAAGTGTAATTTGCGACACTTTCTTTGAATTTAGGTTCAAATATTGCAATGCTACCAACAAAACCTTGGTTATCAAAGACCTAGGAGTCTTAGAAATAAAACAATATTGCAGGCAACTTCTATATTGACTATCAATCAAATGGACGGACATGACCTTGCTAGCGTGAAAACACTCATTTCGTTCGTGTTGATTTTTCCTTCCGCCACTTTGTGATCCTAAATATATCCTTCAAATAGATTTCACTGCGAACTAACTTCAGAGGTAGCGTTCCGATTTTGCAATAGTCGAAAATATCTTGACGGACTAACTTAAATACTCTTCCAACGGCTACTAGGTACTTTATGAATTTTAGGTGATATGACTCAAATAAAAAATCTGCACAATGATAAAAAACCCGTAGGAAAACCTTATGGATTCGTATTTTTAAGAGCAATAATAATTAACAGATTTTACCCTACTCTCGAAATCACTAATTCATTCCACGTTCTTGCAAGTATATCGTAAACTCATTATTTTGCGGGTAATCACCTGTTATTTTGAAATAGTCCAGTTGAAATCTCGTCCAGCTATTCTTATAATCGCACACTTCGGTTGCTACACCCCAACCAACGTACGGTATCCAGAAATGCGGAATTAAGAATACAACAAACAAAATTGCGTAAATGTATTCGTCAAATTTTCTACTTTGATTCGTCAAAATATCCAGGCGTTCTCTTCCAACAAACACTACAAGGACTGTTGTAACAGCATAAAAACAATAGGCATAAATTGACGGTATGCTGGTCCAACTGAAAGTAATTTCACCGAGTCTACCTCTTTCAATAGGCATCACTCCTAAAACCTATATTGAAAGCTATTTTATTATTTTAAAGTATATTGCCAGGGTTTTCTTTTAATTCACATGAAACTCCATTGTTTTTCTGAGTGTGTTAGTATAATTGAAGTCCATTAATCATTCATGCTTTAGATCTCTATAGGGTGGAACAAAAATCAGTGCCGATCTTGCAGAGATGATAAAGCACTATAAAAATTAAGGAAAAGTTTATATGTCTGAAAGTTGACCATTTTTGAGAAAAACGTAATTGAAGGTTAATGTAAATTCAATTCCGACCCTGGTACCTAAAGAAAAACGGCTCGCAAAGTTGCATTCAATTAGCTAGTGGTTACCTGCATCAGTGTAGTATTTGTTGTGTATTTTTTGTTCATGTATTTTTTATTTGTTAGATTAGATTAGGTGTAATCAATACGTGTGATTTAGGATGTTTATATTAACAGCCGGTTTATATTCTCCATCCATGGAGCTGCTGAATTATTATGGCACTACGCTATTCGGCAGACACATATGTTACCAATTCACGCACAGGACCGGCTTCGGATTGTAAATTATTTTGATTTTCTCAAAAATATTTTTTGTACTTAACCACGCTACTAAATTCGCCGTGCGATTGCTTATTTCATCTAGTTTACACTCTAAAAAGTATTCTGCACTAATTTCTGTTACACCCTACATTTATTTTGGTTTCTGAATAAATCAAACAAAAAAAAAAAGAAAAATTACATCATTTTTCTCAAACACGATTAAACTGATTTGAATGAAATTTATACACTATAGAGATTATAGATAATTTAAAAAAAAAACAACTCATAACTTTTATAATGATCGTTAGATAACACTTTAAAATTTAACGATAAAGTTTTAAATTTTTATTTAAAAACCCACTAAAATATTGAAGAATTAATTATATATGCTGTATTTAAGTGTTAATAATTTGATTCGAAATATATCCTTTTGAATTATTTGCTAATATATTTATTTAGTTGGAAACAATTTTCAGTTTTTAAGTAGCTAAACTGCAATTTAGAAAGAGTTCTAAAAAAGGCACTACACAACAGCGTTATGTTATAGTTGTCAAACAAAGTGATAATCGAAAAAAAGTATATTGATAAATATTCCTTTAAAATGCAAAAGAATATTTTAAATGAAATTATTGACATTTAAATATACTTTATAATTAATTTTTGAGTACTATTTTAACAAAAGTATTAGTTTATTATTCTCAAAATTTAATATTATTTACACCTATAAATTAATCAAATGAGCCTTATTATTTTCTTTTGATACGCAGATGAAAAAATTGACATAAATAATATTCTATGTAAAAAAATTGATTTTTATTGTTGTTTTGAAAAAAAGAAAAATCACTTATTTTTAAAGATTACTATGAAGATTATAAGCTGTTATTTATTTTGAGTATGGCATTTATATTCTTACCGCTCTATATAATGTGCCCATATTTCAATCAAATGGGTTTCAACCATTTTGAGAAAAAAGTGATTTATTCTAATTCGTTAATAGGTAGATAGAGTTATTAAAAATATTCCGCTTCTGTATTTATATGTACAATTTAGATAATATTTACAAGTATTAAAATTAATACCATCACTAATAACTATCACAATTAGTCAGTGAACAATAACCGAAACTCAGAACTACATTTTATTAAATATAGCTAGTAATTAATAATATCAATACGATGATAATAAATTCATAGAACATATTGTCTTTTATTAATAAGCAATTTTTTATTACTTTTACACGTGTCTTATAATAGACATTTAAAAAATTAAATGTTTCATTTTTGAAATTGTAAAATTAAAAAAACCACAGCATGCACAAATTTTGCAGTAGGTACCTTGAATTGACTGTTTTCCTACTCGTTTTAATTAAATAATTAAAAACCCATTACAAAAAGTCATACCTGAAATAAAAGCAGAAGAAGTTTATGGTCCCTATAAAATTGGTCATGTTCGTCTAAAGCTTGTGCATTGTCGTAACTCAAACTTTCTCTCTTTTTGATTTCTTCTGCTCTACTCGTTTTTTTCATGAAATTATTAAATTTCGTCCCGAAGTCGGTGTCAGAGACATTCTGCGCCTTCATTTTTGAACACAAACGATCAAATTAACAACTAGCCGCAAAAATCGAAGAATCGAAATTATCTCACTATAAATTAACTCTGCGTGTCGTTATTACATAAGTTTACAGAAGTGTCATTGCTGATTGACAGCGAGTATAATTTACATTTTAGTTCAATGCTAACGGTAGAATTAAATATCTGAAAAATGATATCATGCGAAGAAACAAGAAATGAATTACTTTCATTGAAAATTGAGGGCAATATAAAAGGTTTTAGAGTCAGTAAAAAGGAAAGAATTTAAATTTCTCTTGCATTACCTTTATTTTCTATTTTACTTACTTTGCCTTATTTTAGTAAATAAGCGTTTGTAATACAAATATTAACGATTTAAAAAAATAAAAATGGATTACTCTATAACGTTAGAAATAAAGAGGTATTAGAAAGAATAGGAGAACGAAGGACTATATGGGAGTCAATAAAAAATAGGCGAGATAAGTTGGTACGACACGTTCTCGGGCATGAAGGTCTAGTCAGAGACATATTAGAGGCAGAAACAGGAGTTAAGGAGAGTAGAGGTAGACCTAGATTACATTACTGTTCGCAAATACTTAAGGATGTGGGCTGTTCTAGTTTTAAGAAAATGCGAAGATTAGCTCAGGATAGGAAGGAGTGGAGTTGCGTGTCAAACCAGTCTTAGAACTGACAACCTCATAATGATGAAGACACTACTTAACAATATTTTCTCATCTATAAGACGGTCTTTTTTCTAACAACTGCATGTATTATAGTGATATGTACATTTTTTATTTTATTTAATGCCATTTCCTTATAAAGGCGTGTCTCTAAAATATTCACTTAATGAAAGAGTCAATCAATAGTACTACTAGGTACTAGGTGCACAATACAAGGAGTAGAGGTAGACCTGGATTATATTAAATAGTTAAAGGTATGGGTTGTTCTAGTTTTAGGGAAATGCGAAGATTAGCTCAGGATAGGAAAGAGTGGAGGTGCGTGTCCAACCAGTCTTAGGACTGACGACCTTATGATAATAAATTATATCTAGCGGGAGGTTCTGAACAGTGAATTTTTTTCATAGTGATATGTACATTTTTTATTTTATTTAATGCCATTTCCTTATAAAGGCGTGTCTCTAAAATATTCACTTAATGAAAGAGTCAATCAATAGTACTACTAGGTACTAGGTGCACAATACAAGGAGTAGAGGTAGACCTAGGTTAGATTATTATTCGCAAATAGTTAAGGATGTGGGATGTTCTTGTTTTAGAGAAATGCTAAGATTAGCTCAGAGTAGGAAAGAGTGAAGATTCATGTCCAACCAGTCTTAAGACGACGCCCTTATGATAATAAATTATATCTAGCGGGAGGTTCTGAACAGTGAATTTTTTTCTGATGATATTAAACTTTTTTAGTTTCTTTTTATTTTTATAGTGACTTAGCTCTAGTACAAAATGGTCTTGATGGTTTGACCCGTTGGAGTAGGTGTAATGTAATTCCTTTCAATATTGACAAATGTGTTTATATTTCCTTTAGTAATAATGTTGTCAGATCTATGTATGGTGTCCAATATTATTATTACATCAATCGTCTTACTTTAAAATCTGAAGGTCTTGTTAAGGACCTTGGTGTTATTTTCCACACATCCTTGCGGTTTGCCATCATAAACGCAAATTTTATTCCAAGAAACTAAGAAGTTAATAAGAAGCAGTTTACAAGGTCGTTTATTAGAGTTATGTCTTTTGTCTTTTATAATATTATACTTTTCAAACATCTTTCCTCTACTAACTTATTGCTCAGTTGTATGGAGATCATCACAGTTATTCAGGATTGTGTCGCTGAAGGTATTAGGCATAGATTTCTACGGTTTATGACTTATAAAGTAGGTAAACCGATGAGTACAACAGATCATGATTATACGGTTCTTTCATGTAACTTTTCTGTCTCTCAGTTAACAGATTTTATCAGCTCGACGAGTTTACTTTCAATCCCAAAACTCTCATAGTGTTCCATAAAAAATTGATTTCAAAATTAATCAGAGATACAAATAAAACGTAGAATTAAGTATGGTGCAAATAAATACAAATCTACAAATTACAATTTATATTTCTTTCTGTTTCTTAAAAATACTTTTCACATACAACTGAAGATGCGTAGATAAATTTAGTAACGTGTGGAATTTAAAACCGTTTTCTAGATTTAAAATTTTTATTTTTTAATTTTCATTTATTAGTTTAACACTGTTGTATTTTTTTGAATTTTATCAACTATACTTTTATTCGAATTTTCCAAAACAATTTGGGGTAAAGCATCATTATTATAACACATAACAGTATCTTTTTCACCCTTCCACCACTTTTGTATGTTAGGATATGTTTTAGGTGTAAAGTCGATGTTCAGTTTTTTACACAAATCACATATAAAGTATGTAAAAGACGAGACAACATAGTAGTCTGTTTTCCACTTAAAATACTCTAAATATTCGTCATCGTTCCTGTCCAAATGTTTCAAATAACTTACCAGTTCTTTTACGGATGAAAAATCTTCGATGTTTATAAACGAATGAGGTGGTGCAATTTCTTTGTAGTTCGCCCTTCCATAAACTACTGGAACAACTGAAATATTATGTATGTTAAAAAATTTTTCCGTCACATAATCTTTGCAGTATGAATTTTCAAAGGATAAGTAAAATTTATAATTGTTTTCAAGAAGTGTATAACAGTGCCCATTCTTTCGACTGCAGTTTAAAGTGCCGCAGTGGCCATATATATCGACTGGTGTATATTGCATTATGCTCTTCACCAATTCTGCTCGTTTGCTAGAAGCTTTGCAATGTGACACAAACCAAGCGATTAAACTTTTTTTTGATTTCAATTGATCTCTGGAAGGTGCAGTGTAATTTATCTTTGATTTAACATAAAAACCGTAAGGATTCGGAATGTCGGAATCCATCCTGAAAAAAAGTAAAAATTGCTAATAGGTGCATGTAGAAGTATATTTAAATCTTCAGTGTCTGTTTTAATACATGTTTATAACTATACTTCGTTTACTTTCTGTAGCGATGTGACCTTCAGTTTGACCGGCGCAAAGTAGAAAAGAACAGCACTAGGCCAGAAAAGGAAGGAGACAACTGTCGGCCAAACTCTTAGCCGATGAGAAGCGTATAATCCGTACAGTACTGCACGGAAAAATTGAGCATTTTATCCACTAAAATTGCATTGCTCAAATGTGCTGTTATTGGTACCATTTACTACTGAAAATATCAACGAGATGTTTATTTATATTTGAAGACATACTAAAAGCTTTAACGCATGTTTTCGACTCGCACTACTATTCATGATTGAACAAAACTTTTGGCAGGTACTGTATGTAAAAGTATGTTTAATGAACAAGACTCGAGAGTATAATGAGCTTTCTTCTCCCTACCTACGAGTTTGCCAGCGCGCATCCAAGACATTGGAAGTGGCGCATCGCTAGAGAAAGTAAATGAAGTATATATGTACTTGTATTATGCACCGAGTACCTAGTACGTACTATTGATGACTATTTCATTAACGGAATATTTTAGATACACGTAAACATTTATAAGGAGATGACATTAAATAAAATAGAAGATGTACACATCACTATAATACATACAGTTGTTACAAAAAAGACGGTCTTATAGATGAGAAAATATTGTTATGCAGTGTCTTCATCATCATAAGGTCGTAAGTCCCTAAAAGTAGAACATCTTACATCCTTAACTTTTGCGAACAATAATTTAATTTTGATCTACCTCTACCCCTCCTAACTCCCGTTTCTGCCTCTAATATGCCTCTGACTAGATCTTCATGCCTGAGAAGGTGTCCTCCCAACCTATCTCGCCGATTTTTTATTGAATTCTATAGAATCTTTTATTCCTCTATTCTTTCTAATATCTCTTCATTTCTAACCTCTATTCACGGTATTCTCATCAGTTGCCTGTAATCCTACAATCTCATAATTATCCAGGGTTTCCTATTTCGTTTTGTTGTCGTTTTTCGTCGTATCTGTAGCTGCTGACTTTAGACACATTTTAATGCAGTTCTATTCTGTCTCTTCTCTATGTCCCTGTCATTCGTCGCCTTTAGTATTTCGTTTGTCCTTGTACCTAGCCTATCACGCGTTTCTAAGTTAAGGCGTCTCCTACCTTCCCTATTTTCAGTGTCTTAATATTAAAAATTTATGGAAGTCCTAACTTTTTAAATTTATATATAATATGCAGTACTAACCTGTAAGTCATTGTCCAGTTGTAAAATCCATTTGCATAGTTAAGGTTTTTATTAAAATTTCCTGGTGATTCTAAATTCGCAAAAACATATCGTTGGTGGTCAGATCGTGCCGATGGCTTACCATTCTTTTTAAAGTCGTATAACGGACCGTGAAACATAATTGCGTTATAATTTCTGATATCCATATAATTTTTATTTGATGTAGTAAAACNCAAAAACATATCGTTGGTGGTCAGATCGTGCCGATGGCTTACCATTCTTTTTAAAGTCGTATAACGGACCGTGAAACATAATTGCGTTATAATTTCTGATATCCATATAATTTTTATTTGATGTAGTAAAACAGTTCTTATATTCACATTTTTGAAACGGTTCGTATCCTAAACCGTAATAAAAGTCTTCACGACCAAACATCTTTGTCCAATACAAAATATATTTGGTTAATTTTGTTTTATTCTGTTGTATACTCGACACTTTTGAAACATTATCAACAGTCACTTGTTTGTTTAGTATTTTCGCATATGCATTTGGCTTCTGTATACCATCCTCTTCGTTTCGAATGTAAATAAAGTAAATGACTATATAAGTAAATGTGAGAAGAAATATATATCCAATGTACCCTTTGAAATTCATTTTTATTTTGAGGAAAAAATTTAATTACT
This sequence comes from Agrilus planipennis, assembly GCF_000699045.2. Taxonomy (NCBI): domain Eukaryota; kingdom Metazoa; phylum Arthropoda; class Insecta; order Coleoptera; family Buprestidae; genus Agrilus; species Agrilus planipennis. The sequence continues at coordinate 282,025 of NW_020439093.1, forward strand.
TAAAAAATACTAATACCAATATTAACATACTTTTGCAATGCCGCACTTTTATATATGTAGCTAATCTAATCAATGTCTCCCAATTAATAATCATATGTAATCGGTAATGATTATCTTCTAAAAGATTAGCNTTTTTATTTTGAGGAAAAAATTTAATTACTTAAAAAATACTAATACCAATATTAACATACTTTTGCAATGCCGCACTTTTATATATGTAGCTAATCTAATCAATGTCTCCCAATTAATAATCATATGTAATCGGTAATGATTATCTTCTAAAAGATTAGCCTTTATCGTAGTTTTAATTACAAAAAAATCAACATCTTACCAAAATTTAGGTTTTTAATATACTAGCAAGCGATATATCTAAAAGTGAAGTAAATCAATATCAATTATTTATGAAAACACTATAAAATAATAGCCTACAGCAAAATAAAATAAACAATCATTATAGCATTTAAGATTATCTAACGTTGGTTACGTTACATAGATTACTCTTGAAAATGGTCAATTTTAAGTCGAAGTGTCCCGTTGAGTATTGCTTTCATTAAGTATATTAGTAGGACTAGTGATGTGCAAAACATTTTTTTAAAAAGATTTAAGTCCAACCAGTCTTAGTAATGACGACCTTGTGTGATAGAAATGAAGATGATTATGAATAATTTTTTTAAACGTTGATTATATGTTAACAGATTCCATATTTTTGTTTTCCTATAATGAAACAGTTAATCAAAACGACGACGACCTAATTAAATGGGTACTCTTGGGGCAAATTCCCCTACATTTGAAATACTTCAGTCAGGAGCAAAAGAAATAAATGGTAGCTTACGACATGCCGTAATTCGATAAAGTAAATTGTATTTTGATTCAGCACATTTGAAGTACACTGTTTTTGGTGTGTCAATATGTCAGCGAGTCTAAAGTGATCTTCTGAAAATTCCGTTTTTTTCTGAACTGAGAAAATCAATGAATTAAAAATGAATTAAACTTTGAAATGACTTATTCGAAACTAATTCATGTTAAAAACAGTATTTATTTCCAATAAACCGATATTTCGTCCAAATATTGTGTACTTCTTCAAGGTAATTGAAAAATCAATAAAACTGGAACTATCAAGCAACCTTATTCTTGCTAAACTCTAAGCATTGAAAACTATTTTACTTTACCTTCAACCAGACTTGCAGAATTATTTTAATTTGATTTAAAACATAACACAAGAACGCAACATGCGACATATTAAAACTAATTTTATTGAATGTGTTTTAAACTAAATTAAATTAATTATACAATTCTGAATGTAAAAGATTTACAGTTTTATTACCTTACGATTTAATTTACAATTGCTCGTGGTACCTAATGTGTATAAGAAGATTACTTCCCTCTCTGTTAAATTACTTTGAAGAAAATCATAATTCATTGACGAAACATTGGCTTAGTGACAATAAGTGCTGTTTTTAACCTAAATGAGTTCTGAATTCTTCATTTCATCGCTAAACATCAAGGAAAGAAATGAAAATGAAATAAATTCAACATTTTCGAAAATATGTATACACAGACTAAGAAAAAAATATATTATGAATAAAACGTTACACTTTCAGATTCTATACAAAAAAGTGATTTTGATATAAATTAGTTCAACATAAGTCATTAGCTAAATCATTCCACTTAATTCATGTATGGCGCCAGGAACTTATTATACCTTTGATTAGATCGTGTAGAACAAAGTTTCTTCATAAATAATTATGTACTTACATTCTTACAATTATACAACACTACCTATAGACCAAACAATAGCAATAAATAAAATACCTACATAAAAATTAATCATTATTCTTTGGTCAAAAGTAAAGCTTTTCAATTATATAATATAGTTACTATCCTATATATACACATATATAAATTATTATATATTATTACATTCTCACGTTTATCGAGTCGCCTTCAATACACAGAAGTCACTTCTATGCTCGCGAACGGTTAATTTAGAAATTCGGAAAAAGTTGTATGTTTGGAACACGGCGCTGTACGGGTGCGAAACACGGATAGTGGGCGCGGCGGAAAAGAAACATTTAGAAGCGTTCGAAATGTGGCGAATGATGATACCGTGGATAGAGAAGGTTAGAAATGAAGAGGTATTAGAAAGTGTAGGAGAACAGAGGATTGTATGGAAATCAATAAGAAATAGGCGAGATAGGTTAGTAGGACACCTTCTCAGGCATGAAGGTCTAGTCAGAGACATATTAGAGGCAGAAACGGAAGTTAGAAGGGGTAGATATAGACCTAGAGTAGATTACTGTTCGCAAATAGTTAAGGATGTGAGATGTTCTAGTTTTAGGGAAAGCTTAGGATAGGAAAGAGTGGAGGTGCGTGTCCTACCAGTCTTAGGACTGACGACCTTATAATGATGATGATATATTAGCATATCTAAATTTAATCGTCTATAACTATTCGAGGGAGATCTATATTAGTATAACATGAAGGGTCGTCTTCTGCACCTTTCCACCACTTCTCAATGTTCTTGTAAGTTTTAGGAGTAAAATCGGTGTTTAGTTTTTTACACAAATCACAAATAAAATACTTAAAAGATGAAACAACGTAATAGTCCGACTTCCATTGAAAATACTCTAAATATTTGTCGTCGTTTTCGTCCAAATATTTTAAATATTTTACTAATTCTTCTACACTTGGGAAGTCTTCCACATTTATGTACGAATGAGGGGGTGCAATTTTCTTGTAATCTGCCCTTCCATAAACTACCGGAATAACAGAAATGTTGTAAATATTGAACAATTTCTCTGTTACATAATCCTTGCAATAAGAGTTTTCAAATGACAAGTAGAACTTATAATTGTTCTCTAACAATTGATAGCATTCGTTATCATTTTTCTGACATGATAGATCACCACATTTTCCATAAATATCGACTTTTGTATATTTCATTATCTTGCTTACTAATTTTCCTCTTTTACTAGAAACGTCACAGCTGGATACAAACCAAGCCACTAATTTCTTTCTTTTTTTCAAATCTTCTTTAGAAGGGACATCAACTTTTCTTTTTGATTTAACGTAAAAACCATAAGGATTTGGTATATCTCAGTCCATCCTACATAAAATAAAACTTGGTTATTAACTTTTCACTCATAACATATTTTGGAATGTATCAATCTACTTTTAATTAGGTATGTTAGGAAATAAACCTTACCAACGCATAGCTTTTAGGTTGGGTAATTTTCTTTCTTACGAAAACAAATANTTGGTTATTAACTTTTCACTCATAACATATTTTGGAATGTATCAATCTACTTTTAATTAGGTATGTTAAGAAATAAACCTTTCCAATGCATTGCTTTTATGGTTTTCTTTTCTTATGAAAATAAATATTTTTAAGATAATTAAACATTCTGGTTTTAAAAGCTAATTTTCCCTTAATAGATTGTACTTCATATATTTTATTTTAGAAATATTCACATAATTATACAATTTCAAAGGATTTTACAGGCCAGTCAAATATTGAAACAGCTTTTCAAAAGGTGGTTCCATTATATTATTTTTTGTCTTAAAATGTATCTTATTATTATCATCAAAAAGTTTTGATTGGTACCTTGCCTAATTTCATGAGGATGTTGTCAATTATAGTGAGTATTTATACTACATTATCAACATAAAAAAATTAACGTAACTAAATCAACTAAACATTTCGTATATTATATTTTGCTAACTATTAACAACATGAGTATGTTAATGCTAATTAATAATAATAGAAAATTAAAATGGATTAATACTCTTCAAAAGAGGTAGATAATTGTAATAGAAAGGGTATTCTTGTAATTGTAATAAAAATACTTCAAAACGTAAAACATTGGGTGAAGTTTTCTTGTATGCCAATAGTCTTACGCAATAGCGAAATTCCTGAAAATATTTAATTTTTTTTAAATTAACACTGGGATCCATCAAAATCATGGCTTTTAGACAATTTTGTGAACAAGTCTATCATGAGAACAGGTTATCCGTAGGTCAAAAGATGCAAATTATGTACAATATGTGCTAAAAACAGTGGTTGATTCAAAAGAGGGAATGGAGGTAGTTTCTCCTCTCAGTAACTCTATGCCCTACGAATTACTTCAGTACTGTGAAAAATGTGTTAGAAAAATCGAATTAGGAGATTTACCCCCAACCCCAATTTTGGCCCAACAATTTAAGCACATTGCAACAAATAACACGTTCCAACAACTACTAACATGTGTCAGAATTGCTTCTTTGTTAGTCTACCATTACTTACTTGCTAATAACATGTGGTAGAATAGAATTTTTCCTTAAATTACCACTAGTAACCGAATATCCCTTTTTATTAAACGGTTACCGGTAGCAGACATTTTATTGTCGCTTCAGTTTAATTTTGCCGGTTTTGGATTATAAAGTTAAAATAGTAAATCTTTTACTTTATTATTCTTCTTATCTGTCATTCTATTTAAACAGTTTCTGTCTCTTTTATTACTATACTACCGATTGTTTCATGAAATTTAAATAAGTTACTATAGCGTTGATAAGTAATAAAAGAAAGGGACACTCTACAAACTGTTTAAATAGAGAAAGATACACAAAAAAAAACAGTGTTTGTTACCTGCTACTAGTCAAGAAAGATAAGGTCATCATTCTCTTCCTTGTGGTAGATATACGGGTTAGTAGATTTATTGTTCCAGTAATAAATAATAAAGTAAATGATTTACAATTTAAACTGAAGCGACTATAGAAACTTTATTTAGCGTATTACGAAATTATATAAAATATGTATTACGAACCTGTAAGTCATTGTCCAGTTGTAAAATCCATTTGCATAATTAAGATTTGTGTTATAAGTTTCTGGTGATTCTAAATTCGCAAAAACATACCGTTGATGGTTAGATCGTGCCCATGGCTTACCATTTTCTTTAAAGTCGTATAATGGACCGTGAAACACAAGTGCGTTAAAATCTCTGATGTCCATTTGATTTTTATTTGATGTGGTAAAACAGTTCTTGTATTCACAATTTTGAAACGGTTCGTATCCTAAACCGTAATAAAAGTCTTCACGATCAAACATTTTTGTCCAATACAAAATATATTTGATTAATTGTGTTTTATTCTCTTGTAGACTCGACACTTTTGAAACATTATCAACGGTCGCTTGTTGGTACGTTATTTGCGTGTGTACGTCTGGCTTCTGTATACCATCTTCTTCATTTCGAATGTAACTAAAGTAAACGACTATATATGTGAATGTGAGAAGAAGTATATATCCAATATACTCTTTCAAAATCATTTCACTTTTGAGGAAAAAAATTTAATTAGTCAGTTACGTACCTTCCCTTTCCTAAAAATACTAATATTAATACAGGTGTGTAAAACCACACTTTTATATAGCTAATCTAATCAATGTTATTATGTCTGCAAATTAGTTATAGATACGTATATTAGATAATAATTATCTTTTAAAAGGTTTGCCTTTCTCATAGTTTTAGTTATAGTAATGTATTACATCTTACCATAATTTTATTTTTTAATTTACGACAGAAACCATGGTACTCATTATTCTACAGATTTTGTGGCAATATATTGAGGTCTAAAGTAATGCAGAGTTCTTGGCGATATCACCGCATAATCACCATTTACCTATCGAAAAGATAGATAACCGAATTCAATATTGATTTTTTATGAAACGACGACAAAATAACAGGCTAAAGCGTACCTTTCATGCGTATATTATGGAGATCGAAAGTTTTCCATTCTTTAATAGGTAAATTTCTCTTACAATTAGAATATTGTTTCCTAATTTTTTATAAAGAAAATAAACACTTATCATAAGTTGATAAGATTTAAGAGTAAAAGTAAGTTGTCTTCAAACTACATGTATTTAATTCATAACTATTTAATGATGAAATATAAAAACAACAAAAATTAAACAAACAGCTATNCTTTAACAGGTAAATTTCTCTTACAATTAGAATATTGTTTCCTAATTTTTTATAAAGAAAATAAACACTTATGATAAGGTGATAAGATTTAAGAGTAACAGTTGCTAGGTACGTACATGAGTTATTCTTAAAAATGATTCTAAATATCTCATTAAGTTGTCTTCAAATTACATGTATTTAATCCATAACTATTTAATGAAATATATACAAAAAGCAAAAATGAAACATAGTTAAACAATTATGGACTAAACACATGTAGATTGTAGGGCAGTACCAAATTCGCTCCCATTAATGACAATTTACCTCAATCCGAAAAAAGAATGCAGACAAATTATTTAACAATTTCATGTTAGCTAATGGATAAAAACAATTAATTTTTTTATTTACTCAGATAATAGTTTAATTACCTTATAATATAATTAGAAAACGTAGAAAACAGCAGGAAACTATTAGAGGGTGAGTGAAAACGGCAAGCCACCTTACTATCCTGCGTTATTTGCATCTTGGCGATTTTGGATTTGTCTCTCCAATTATTATTGATGCCACTATTTAAACGGTAGCTAAATGGCCTACTAACCCAGTAGTAGGTGTTGGCTTGCAGTTTTAAATAAATAATTTTAGATGTACCAACTTGGCAATACCATAGGAGCGAATTTTCCTACTTCTTGACTTAGTCTCCTAATATGGGAACGAATTTGACAACGGCGGTTGCAGCAACCGTACACATTCAGCATTAATATTAATAATGGTTTGTTTGTTTATGGAAACAAGTACCTTAATCTTTCTCATTTGCAAATATTTTGTTAAAAAAACTGTTTTGTCTAAATGCGATTAGTGGTAACCACATCAAAAATAAGAAAAAAGTATTCATTTACGATTTCTTTTTTCAGTTTATCAATCCCATCTTGTAATTGATCGACTTTTCACAAAAGGCTAAACGGTGGTAAGTATTTTTTTATAATTGATCAAAATTAGCGTCACAATGATATTGTACAAGTACATTCATATATAGACTTTAAGTACCTACTGTGTTTTTATTATTTATTAGTAAATACAGCAAGAAAGGGTTGAGTAATTTAATTTGTTTAAAAAAATTGTTCCCTTGCGTGTCCTGTATCTTCCTGTAAACGAAATTTTCACTACCCACGAATATTTTTAACGATTTACTATTTTCCGCAGTTAAAATCTTTCTCTAGTAATTTATTTTAAAATAATATTAGAATTATAATTAAAATCGAAATAAAATTTAAATTCAATACTATTCAGTAAAAAATCTCATTTATAGTCCAGTGACGGTAGTAATAACCTCTCCGAATTCTTTCGGGCAGCACCGATTTTAATGAAAATTGATAATTAAGTTTATCTTACCTCCTCAATGAAGGTTTTATGTTTCTAAAGAGTGCATTTTATTTTTAAAGAGTGAGAACAACAAAAATTGAAAAACAATACATTTAAGCAAAACTTCTATAAAATAATATTCCAATATGTACAATAGCATTTTTTTCATATGGTATGTAAGTTAGGAGTAATTTGAATGTTTAAACCTTTAAAAACCAGCCCCATTGGCGAAACCCACAAAAACATTACTTTCAACCGTTTTTAATGGTGCATTTATGATGAATTAAAATCCTCTCTTAGTCAATAATATTTTATTGGAACTTTTGAACCTTTAAGAAGTACTCCTTATTACACGGATAGAAAAATTACCATGCTGGTCACTGTAAAGTGGGTGCGAGATGCATGCATTGATAAAATTCAATATTAATCCAATAATTTTTGTAAGAGAACCTAGGAAGCACAGGAATTTTTAATGGTGATTTTTCCATTGTTAGTCAAGGCACCTACATTATGAGGCAGCATGGTAATTTTTACAAGACTTTTCTCTACGTAAGGTAAAAGGCCCAGTTTCTGACACTCTAAGAGTGACAGCTGAGATTATATTACGATAACTAAAATAATATTTAATTAGAATAAATAATTTTTATACTATAAACAAGTTCAGAGTTTCTAGAAAAACTCATATACGCGATATAATTATTTGAAGCGAATTAGTTATTTTAATTAATGATTTAAAAAGTGATGTTTGAAGACCCAGTTTCTGACACTTAAAATTTCTTGTGTTGTAGTTTCTGACACTGCCATCGGCCTAGTTTCTGACACTCATATTTGGTAATGATTCTCTCTCGGTTAAATTATGTATTATCAAGTTTAAATAAACTATAAGTAATTAAGTATTCATTAAAGATAAATTAAATATTTATTATAAGTAAGATATTGTTATTTTTAACAAAAATAATTAACTCCTGAAAATAACAAACAAAAATATGTATTTGTATCATCAATAAAATTTATAATTCAATTGAAAGTAAAAATTATCATAGTAATAATCATTTTAACACTAACAAAGATGAAATTTCTTTTACAACAATCATTTTCGTATTTGAAAGAATTATTTATAACAGTGAATATAATGTTTAGTTTATTCACAAAAATATTAAATGAATATTTATCGCTGTAATTACAGAAAATAGTATATCAAATCATAATAATCATAATAAATACAAATTTTGAAACATTTTATGGATGTCAACAAACAAATAACCTCCTGAGTAAGAGGTAAGAATGTGAGTGTCAATAACTGCGACATACCTATAAAATTGAGCCTAGTTATTGACACTTATATTTTATTAATAAAGCTTTATTTAATATGATATATTGATTTTTTAGACTAAATAATAGTTCATTATTAAACAATTTATATATATTTTATTATATTTTTATACTTATATAATGATTATTTCACTGATTGAATCGTCGAACGCGCTTCCGTAATTTGCTTAGACCATAACTAAAAAATGGCTTCCGCAGTCACTCCACACTTAAAGATTTTTTTTATTAAGTTTTCTTATTTTTTATTATTGTGCTTGTCATTAATTAAGTACAGAATAAATTTATTTTAATTTTTAAAAAATTTATTAACCCACTTAAGATCTTTTTTTTGTTTTAATTCAACATAAACCTAAAATTGTCAGAAACTGGGACAGTCTCAATAACTGGGTCTTTTACCTTATAAGAAACGTGTAAAAGCACAATCAGTTTTTTACCTGTAACTTCCTCAATTTTAGAGATTTATCACACAAGAACTCAATTTACAGTTTGCAGATAATTTCAGGAATTACAAGACCAGTAAGTTTCAACTGTTTTGAACCCTTATGTTTTGATATATAAAAGTTTAAGTGGCTCGGAAAACGTAGTCCCCTTACTAATATACAAATTTACAAAGACGATATCTCAAGTAATATTCATCGCAGTAAAGTAAATGATTAACAGAAATATTGTGCAAAAGAAACTTACAGTTTTGTACACTTGCATTTCTTTGTATATTACATGGTATGTTTGAGATTTTCTCCAAAAATTCGTCGTTTCTCTGTTATTTAATGTCGAAAGGTTCGAATTCAGTTTTCGGCTATCAAACAATCATATTTAACGATTCTGTTTAATGTACAGAAGCAAAAGGAAAAGTAATCTATTTGAAAAGCTTCATTTTTGCTTCAGTAGTTTTTTTTTATAAAAACGCACGGTTCTTATGTTATTCGTGAAAAACCGTATCGAAACAACAATTTCAATTGCGAATAACTGGCAAAGGATTGATTTGTGTAAAAATATGTACACCACTATTTTTGCTTAGAATTCATTCCGCTATCGATTTCTGCGGTTATTTTAAGGATGCCAATTTTGATCTCCTAGAAGGAGTGGCAACTACCCCTACGGCAGAAGCACACATCGACACTGTATAACTTCTAATCCTTAGGCTTTTCCCTACTTACTGTCCCAATTTCACCTCAATTCGGTTTTGCCCGAAATAATTCAGAGCCGGAAACCACCATCTTCTAGACCAGAGATGGCGAACCTTTAAGTACCGTCGTGCCATTTTTATAAAGAAAAGTTTAATCAGGTCATAGACGTGCAATAAGAAAAAAGTATTCATTTACGATTTCTTTTTTCAGTTTATCAATCCCATCTTGTAATTGATCGACTTTTCACAAAAGGCTAAACGGTGGTAAGTATTTTTTTATAATTGATCAAAATTAGCGTCACAATGATATTGTACAAGTACATTCATATATAGACTTTAAGTACCTACTGTGTTTTTATTATTTATTAGTAAATACAGCAAGAAAGGGTTGAGTAATTTAATTTGTTTAAAAATATTGTTCCCTTGCGTGTCCTGTATCTTCCTGTAAACGAAATTTTCACTACCCACGAATATTTTTAACGATTTACTATTTTCCGCAGTTAAAATCTTTCTCTAGTAATTTATTTTAAAATAATATTAGAATTATAATTAAAATCGAAATAAAATTTAAATTCAATACTATTCAGTAAAAAATCTCATTTATAGTCCAGTGACGGTAGTAATAACCTCTCCAAATTCTTTCGGGCAGCACCGATTTTAATGAAAATTGATAATTAAGTTTATCTTACCTCCTCAATGAAGGTTTTATGTTTCTAAAGAGTGCATTTTATTTTTAAAGAGTGAGAACAACAAAAATTGAAAAACAATACATTTAAGCAAAACTTCGATAAAATAATATTCCAATATGTACAATAGCATTTTTTTCATANATAACAAGTCAAATGAAGCCTGGGATGTAAAGGTGTCAAAGTGTCAAATGAAAAATCGTTGGTATGGCATTATAAACAATAAAGAACAGCGTTTGTTGACCATTAAAATAACAAAGAACCTTGTTGGTTATCTTTTAAAATCACGTTCTAGAATAAAATTTAAACCAATCGTACCACTGAAATTTGTTACATGTCAAAATTAAAGTGATCTCATTTGTAAAAGTCCAAAGTTCTTAGTAGTATTTTGATAAACATTAAGCAATAATTAAAACATTGGGAGTGGTTTATACGTAGGTACAATGAAAACTTCAAGAGAAATTTTCATTTCTTTAAATTATCTTGGCATATACTGGTAAGATAACCTACTTTAAAATAGATCTTATTATTAGTGGTGATCATGCCCAAAATATAAAACTAGGGCTCTGCATCTCAAAAAAAGGGATATGGAAGTTCTGCTTGCGCAATCTTTAATTTCCCAAAATAGTAGCGCACTTTTGCGAAAACCGCAGAACTAGTTTTACAAATAAATGCTATGCCCCGTAAAAGTGAGGAAAATTGGGTAACCGTATACAATTTATTTTCAGTAACTAATTGGAATCTGTGAAAGTTATTCCACCAAATGTACAAACTGTATTCACAATGACTTATTGTCTCAGTGTTCTAACGAGAACATCCCATGAGATAGGTATACGGAGATTGGTACAGAGAGATATGGGTTTCATGTATCTGAAATACTAGTGTCAAGCAATTAGAGTGTGTTAAAATGAATAGCGTTTCATTCCTTCAGTGAAATAAAATTTAAAAGAAGCTAGCACAATAGTTGGAAGTGTAAATTTGTCATTTATCTTTAATGTGGTAATAATGAAATTCAGGATTCTAGGCTTATTTCTTTTTTGTTTTGTCTTGTCTTTTTTGTCTTGTCTTGTCTGCCTCCATCTGCTTCTGTCTTTCAACACCTGTATCGTCTGTATTATCAAGTTCAATTGTGGCTAGGCAATGAGCTGGGCCCAGAAGGATTAATAGATATTAACAGATAATTATTTGGAGCTAATTCAAACTCTACTCCCGTCTACTTCAGAAAAACTGCTTAATACTATTTTTTGTGGCTGTCAAAAAGTAGGATTATTTTGTTCGCCAGTATGCATCAATTGTCAGGGTCAGACTTGCTCCAATATTGAAACAAATACAACAGATAATAATATTTATGATATTAATGACGAGACAATTGATGCATCCATTTTCTTAGAACAGCGAACAGACATTCTGCAAGAAGAAAATGAAGACGAAGAAATAATTGTCGAAGTAGAATTAGACAATTATCTAATATACTAACATTTAGAAGAAAACCACCTTTTCCACTTTGATCATTAGCAATATTACCATTTTTTCAATCAATAGGATACGATCTGATCAAACTTTCTTAATGATAATAGATGGAGTGTACCTACTGGGGAAACCACCTTAAAAAAAATGCGCCAAGTACATTACCTCATAGGTGGTGCGGAAATGTGTGCATATTATGTAAAATATGAATTTTCTAATGATTAAAACGGCGATATCTCACGAATGGTGAGTCGTAAGTGAAAAAGTGACTGGACCATTTTTGTAGAGAATTTTATGATCTACAACTTTTGTCTGACCTATTTTCACGATAAAACTTACCGTTTTCGAAACCTTAATTTTGCACTTTTGACCTTGAATAAAATTTTTTGCGCAAGTACGATCGAAGGGGACTTTTGACATTTTATTTATAATGACGTATTTAACGTCTCTGCCAATTTTCAGCTCTATGCGAATTTTGGCTAAGTCAAATGTCTATTTTGACTGGACTAAGTATACACTTATAAATTCTAAAATGCATACGTTAGAAGTACTACTGTATAATAAATGTGCCAAAAAATTAAATGACTCCACCCTTTCTGATCATTGTGCACAAAATACTGATTAGGGGAAGCTAATTGTTCAAAAATTTAGAAAAGTACAAATAACTACGGGAGTTTTTACTGATAGTCCCCCATACACAGTTAACAATCTATCCGCTACTAATGAAAACCATGCGTAGCAAAAAATATGTTTATATTTCAGTACTCCCCTGTTTGTTTCATATGGTGTTACACACACCACATCACACTTGATATTACATTTTTTTAATAGCACAATTTCGATGCAATTAATCATACAATATATCTAGGAATGAATCCTTATCAATAATACTGAAAGCAACGCATACTATCAACCACTTTAGTTAGTCCTTTATTTGTCAACTCAGTATTTAGATAACTATTTTTGGTTGTTACTGTAAATTTGTTAATATTTGAAATTATTCATATATATCGTTAGTACTTAAAAGAAATGTGAATTTGGTATGTATGAAATATGTTTTTATAACGTATAAAAATAGATCATTACTTATATGAAACAGAACTACTTCATACAGTTTTTATGCACTGTGGTTTTTCCTACTTACAAAATTTTTAAAACTGAAGGGTGTTAGAATTTGCTTCAGTTTTCACCGTCGTATAAATATTAATATAATTTAAGAGCAAATATTAAAAATTATTTCTATTAAGCAAACTTGAACAGGAAATTATTACTTAAATGTAAAAACTACTTACAACAACATGCTTTCGTGTAATACTAAACCCAACAATAATGTAAATGAAAAAACAAAATTATTAATAAAATCGCAGTTTCACTTTGCGGTCATCAAAACGGTCTGCTGATTAGTGTTTCAACGATTTATAACGTTTAACTCATTATTACCACATTACCAGTGTATCGTGTAACATTAACGACTTATGAAATTGAAGGTTTGGTGTAATGTTACATATATATATGTATCTAATAGTTAATGAAAAACGTACGCAGTCTGTTTAATTACTATTACGGTTTCATTTTAATATTGCATTGCAGTTTTCATTTTGTACGAGAAATGTTATCACAAGGGTATAAAGATAGAGCATATGCAACGGAATTGTGCCTACGGCGTCCAGTTTATCATAAAAATTGTAGGTACATATTTGGTTGAAAAAATCTATGTTTGGGTGAAAAGGGTAGTATGCTAGATTTTTGTTGGAATCACTCCAAGAAGTCATAAGGAAAGATAATTTCACTATGCGAACACCTAAAACCATGGGCTTAACTTTTTTGTTCGTTAGCTCCCCGAGATAAAAATGTACTGTGTCTGAAAGCGAGACTCGAATCTCCGTCTCTTATCGAGTCTCTCTGGTGTCGCTGAGAGAGACTGTCAAAAAAACTGTTTAGCGTCTCTGAACGAAAGACTCGAGTCGCTCATAGAGAGATCCTCATTTCGTATCCAGTCTCTGAANTCTTAATCTATGTGAAATTCCCCATGGTCCAGTCAAAATAGACAAAAATAAGTCATAACTTAGCCAAAATTCGCATAGAGCTGAAAATTGGCAGAGATGTTAAATACGTCATTATAAATAAAATGTCAAAAGTCCCCGTCGATCGTACTTCTGCAAAAAAATTTATTCAAGGTCAAAAGTGCAATATTAAGATATTTTCCATTTTTCTCGAAAACGGTAAGTTTTATCGTGAAAATAGGTCAGACAAAAGTTTTAAATCATACAATTCTCTACAAAAATGGTCCAGTCACTTTTTACATAATATGCACACGTTTCCGCACCACCTATGAGGTAATGTACTTGGCGTATTTTTTTAACGTGGTTTCCCCAGTAGGTATACTCCACAATTTATTGTCATTAAGAAAGTTTGATCAGATCGTATCCTATTGATTGAAAAAATGGTAATATTGCTAATGATCAAAGTGGAATAGATGGTTTTCTTCTAAATGTTATTATATTAGATAATTGTCTAATTCTACTCCGATAATTATTCCTTCGTCTTCATTTTATTCTTGCAGAATTTCTGTTCGCTGTTCTAAGAAAAAGGATGCATCAATTGTCTCTTCATTAATATCATAAATATTGTCATCTGTTGTATTTGTTTCAAAATTGGAGCAAGTCTGACCCTGACAATTGATGCATACTGGCGAACAAAATAATTCCACTTTTTGACAGCCACAATTCTTACTACAATCCGTCTTGCATTTACAAAAATAGTATTAAACAGTTTTTCTGGAGCAAACGGGAGTAGAGTTTGAATTGATTCCAAATAATTATCTGTTAATTTCCAACCCCATCCTTCTGGGTGCAGCTCATTGCCTAGCCACACTTGAACTTGATAATACACACGATACAAGTGTTGAAAGGCAGAAGCAAATGTTGGAGGCAGACAAGACAATTGTATTGTTGAAGAAAACCACCTAAGTTATCGATGTGAATAGATAATAATCAGCGCGTTTCTCACACCGACAACTAATTACCAATAATGTGCAAACTAGACTATTTCTTGGGTAGTATATAAGCTTTGTTTTAGCCTTCTTAACTAATTAATGTGTTGTAGTTCACGTGCATGGCATATTGCTGTAATACTTAATTCGCGAACGGCAAATTGTTTTTACTCTTAATTAACAATTATAATAATTTTGAAGTTCTTTTAAATAAAGTGTAACTACAAATTTTGGATATCTTTTTAAAAAAAGAANAGACTGTCAAAAAAACTGTTTAGCGTCTCTGAACGAAAGACTCGAGTCGCTCATAGAGAGATCCTCATTTCGTATCCAGTCTCTGAACGAGAGACTCGAATCTCTGAACGAGAAACTTGAATCTTTCAATAAGTGGTGTCTCGATAGACATGGTTAAAATTTTCTAAGTTCAACATATTTCAGAGATCCCAGTCTTTCTACGAGAGACTCGAGTCTATTTTCAGTTTTATTCATTCAGTCTCTCTGTGAGAGACTCGAATCTCTGAATTAACAATTTTAGCATTCGAGTTTCTCATACAGAGACTGTAAGAGATCCATAAAAACACCTAGGCAATAACTGAGAGACTGAAGGATTGTGAGAAACGCTCTCAGAGACGCTGAAAGACTCTGAGAGACTGGAGAGAGACTTAAAATTTTTGCCTAGGGAGACAAATGAATTCCCAGAATAAAAAACGATGTTTACCTCTTAGTAACTTCAGTAGAACCTTGACCGTTTCCAAAATTGCCGAGTAGGTACCAAGGTAAAAATCAGAAATTGCTACAGAGACTTTATTTAAAGATCTCTTGGGATAAAGAAAAAATAAAAAAATTGAATCAGGAAATGAATAGCGTTTGACCTCCGGTCTGTTGTATAAGAAACAAAAGAGGTCAACAAAGTTCAGGAAGAACGTAAGAAAGGAATTCATAAGAAGCAAAGGAAAAATATGTAGCAGGGATAGGATACTGCCAGAAAAAATTTGCAGGGTGAGTGCTAGATACAGCGCTACATGTGTACTAACTGGTATCATGAATTTTATACCTTAATACTAAGGTGGAGAGTTCTTGTGTGATGGTTGCGATTAGACAATAAGAAGATTAGAAATTAGGATCGCGGTCTCCTAAGAGTACGCATTTACAAATACCATAGATAAAGAAGGTCAGAAATAAAGAGGTATTAGAAAGAATAGGAGAACGAAGGACTTAAAGTCAATAAGAAATAGACCAGATAGGTTGGTAGGACACCTTCTCAGGCATGAAGGTCTAGTCAGAGACATATTAGAGGCAAAAACGGAAGTTAGGAGGGGTAGAGGTAGACCTAGATTAGATTACTGTTCGCAAATAGTTAAGAATATGGGTTGTTCTAGTTTTAGGGAAATGCGAAGATTAGCTCAGGACAGAAAAGAGTGGAGGTGCGTGTCCAACCAGTCTGACGCCCTTATAATGATGATGATTTATGAACATATCTAAATTTAATCGTCTATAACTATTCCAGGGAGATCTATATTAGTATAACATGAAGGGTCGTCTTCTGCACCTTTCCACCACTTCTCAATGTTCTTGTAAGTTTTAGGAGTAAAATCGGTGTTCAGTTTTTTGCACAAATCACAAATAAAATACTTAAAAGATGAAACAACGTAATAGTCCGACTTCCATCGAAAATACTCTAAATATTATATTGTACTAATTCTACAACACTTAGGAAGTCTTCCACATTTATGTAGGAATGAGGGGGTGCAATTTTCTTGTAATCTGCCCTTCCATAAACTACCGGAATAACAGAAATGTTGTGAATATTGAACAATTTCTCTGTTACATAATCTATGCAGTAAGAGTTTTCAAATGACAAGTAGAACTTCTAATTGTTCTCTAACAATTGATAGCATTCGTTATCATCTTTCTGACATGATAGATCACCACATTTTCCATAAATATCGACTTTGGTATATTTCATTATATAACTTACTAAATTTTCCTCATTTACTGGAAATGTCACAGCTGGATACAAACCAAGCCACTAATTTCTTTCTTTTTTTCAAATCTTCTTTAGAAGGGACATCAACTTTTCTTTTTGATTTAACGTAAAAACCATAAGGATTTGGTATATCTGAGTCCAACNTACTTACTTGCTAATAACATGTGGTAGAATAGAATTTTTCCTTAAATTACCACTAGTAACCGAATATCCCTTTTTATTAAACGGTTACCGGTAGCAGACATTTTATTGTCGCTTCAGTTTAATTTTGCCGGTTTTGGATTATAAAGTTAAAATAGTAAATCTTTTACTTTATTATTCTTCTTATCTGTCATTCTATTTAAACAGTTTCTGTCTCTTTTATTACTATACTACCGATTGTTTCATGAAATTTAAATAAGTTACTATAGCGTTGATAAGTAATAAAAGAAAGGGACACTCTACAAACTGTTTAAATAGAGAAAGATACACAAAAAAAAACAGTGTTTGTTACCTGCTACTAGTCAAGAAAGATAAGGTCATCCTTCTCTTCCTTGTGGTAGATATACGGGTTAGTAGATTTATTGTTCCAGTAATAAATAATAAAGTAAATGATTTACAATTTAAACTGAAGCGACTATAGAAACTTTATTTAGCGTATTACGAAATTATATAAAATATGTATTACGAACCTGTAAGTCATTGTCCAGTTGTAAAATCCATTTGCATAATTAAGGTTTGCCTTTCTCATAGTTTTAGTTATAGTAATGTATTACATCTTACCATAATTTTATTTTTTAATTTACGACAGAAACCATGGTACTCATTATTCTACAGATTTTGTGGCAATATATTGAGGTCTAAAATAATGCAGAGTTCTTGGCGATATCACCGCATAATCACCATTTACCTATCGAAAAGATAGATAACTGAATTCAATATTGATTTTTTATAAGACGACGACAAAATAACAGGCTAAAGCGTACCTTTCATGCGTATATTATGGAGATCGAAAGTTTTCCATTCTTTAACAGGTAAATTTCTCTTACAATTAGAATATTGTTTCCTAATTTTTTATAAAGAAAATAAACACTTATCATAAGTTGATAAGATTTAAGAGTAAAAGTAAGTTGTCTTCAAACTACATGTATTTAATTCATAACTATTTAATGATGAAATATAAAAACAACAAAAATTAAACAAACAGCTATGGACTAAACCCATTAATGACAATTTACCTCAATCCGAAGAAAGAATACATACAAATTATTTAACAATTTCATGTTAGCTAATGGATAAAAACAATTTATTTCTTTATTTACTCAGACAATAGCCTAATAACATAATTATAATCATATTAGCTTACCTTATTATATAATTGAAAAACGTAGAAAAGGCAGGAAACTATTAGAGGGTGGGTGAAGACGGCAAGCCGCCTCACTATACCATGCATTATTTGTATCTTGGCGATTTTGGATTTGACTCTCCAATTATTATTGATATCACTATTTAAACGGTCGCTAATTGGCGTACTTACCCAGTAATAGGTGTTGGCTTGCAGTTTTAAATAAATAACTTAGATGTACCAACTTTGTTCTGGATACATTGTAACAATTTAACTGCCTGTGTGGCAATTTTTTAAACAATATAAGAAACTGACCCTTGTCACAAAGTTAGAGGGTTAAGAAGAAGCAGCTTCTTTTCAGTTAAACATAGTAAAACGTGGACAATGAAGGTTGTTTATTACGCTTATTTCCTAATGATTGTTTCAAAGCACCTGAAAACTGATTGCACCATTAGATTCNACAGTGCTACATGTGTACTAACTGGTATCATGAATTTTATACCTTAATACTAAGGTGGAGAGTTCTTGTGTGATGGTTGCGATTAGACAATAAGGAGATTAGAAATTAGGATCTCGGTCTCCTAAGAGTACGCATTTACAAATACCATAGATAAAGAAGGTCAGAAATAAAGAGGTATTAGAAAGAATAGGAGAACAAAGGACTTAAAGTCAATAAGAAATAGACCAGATAGGTTGGTAGGACACCTTCTCAGGCATGAAGGTCTAGTCAGAGGCATATTAGAGGCAGAAACGGAAGTTAGGAGGGGTAGAGGTAGACCTGGATTAGATTACTGTTCGCAAATAGTTAAGAACATGGGTTGTTCTAGTTTTAGGGAAATGCGAAGATTAGCTCAGGACAGAAAAGAGTGGAGGTGCGTGTCCAACCAGTCTGACGCCCTTATAATGATGATGATTTATGAACATATCTAAATTTAATCGTCTATAACTATTCCAGGGAGATCTATATTAGTATAACATGAAGGGTCGTCTTCTGCACCTTTCCACCACTTCTCAATGTTCTTGTAAGTTTTAGGAGTAAAATCGGTGTTCAGTTTTTTGCACAAATCACAAATAAAATACTTAAAAGATGAAACAACGTAATAGTCCGACTTCCATCGAAAATACTCTAAATATTATATTGTACTAATTCTACAACACTTAGGAAGTCTTCCACATTTATGTAGGAATGAGGGGGTGCAATTTTCTTGTAATCTGCCCTTCCATAAACTACCGGAATAACAGAAATGTTGTGAATATTGAACAATTTCTCTGTTACATAATCTATGCAGTAAGAGTTTTCAAATGACAAGTAGAACTTCTAATTGTTCTCTAACAATTGATAGCATTCGTTATCATCTTTCTGACATGATAGATCACCACATTTTCCATAAATATCGACTTTGGTATATTTCATTATATAACTTACTAAATTTTCCTCATTTACTGGAAATGTCACAGCTGGATACAAACCAAGCCACTAATTTCTTTCTTTTTTTCAAATCTTCTTTAGAAGGGACATCAACTTTTCTTTTTGATTTAACGTAAAAACCATAAGGATTTGGTATATCTGAGTCCAACCTATAAAATAAAATTTGGTTATTAACTTTTCACTCATAACATATTTTGGAATGTATCAATCTACTTTTAATTAGGTATGTTAGGAAATAAACCTTTCCAATGCATAGCTTTTAGGTTGGG
>NW_020439093.1:302675-304110 GCF_000699045.2 Agrilus planipennis
GTCACAGCTGGATACAAACCAAGCCACTAATTTCTTTCTTTTTTTCAAATCTTCTTTAGAAGGGACATCAACTTTTCTTTTTGATTTAACGTAAAAACCATAAGGATTTGGTATATCTGAGTCCAACCTATAAAATAAAATTTGGTTATTAACTTTTCACTCATAACATATTTTGGAATGTATCAATCTACTTTTAATTAGGTATGTTAGGAAATAAACCTTACCAACGCATAGCTTTTAGGTTGGGTAATTTTCTTTCTTACGAAAACAAATATTTCTAAAATAATTAAACATTCTGGTTTTAAAAGCTAATTTTCCCCTAAGATATTGTACTTCATACATTTTATTTCAGAAATATTCACATAATTATACAATTTCAAAGGATTTTACAGGCCAGTCAAATATTGATACAGCTTTTCAGAAAATGGTTCCATTATATTCAAAATGGTAAATCTTTTACTTTATTATTACTCTTATCTTTCTCTCTATTTAAACAGTTTGTCTCTTTTATTACTGCACTACCGATTGTTTCATAAAATTTAAGTAAGTTACAGCAGCGTTGATAAGTAATAAAAGAAAGGGACACTCTACAAACTGTTTAAATAGAGAAAGGTACACAAAAAAAGACCGTGTTCGATATCTGCGACTAACCATAAAAAATAAGGACATCCTTCTCTTCCTTGTGGTAGATATGCGGGTTAGTAGATTTATTTTGCCAGTAATAAATAATAAAGTAAATGATTTACAATTTTGACTTTATATTCTAAAACCGGCAAAATTAAACTGAAGCGACTATAGAAACTTTATTTAGCGTATTACGAAATTATATAAAATATGTATTACGAACCTGTAAGTCATTGTCCAGTTGTAAAATCCATTTGCATAATTAAGGTTTGCCTTTCTCATAGTTTTAGTTATAGTAATGTATTACATCTTACCATAATTTTATTTTTTAATTTACGACAGAAACCATGGTACTCATTATTCTACAGATTTTGTGGCAATATATTGAGGTCTAAAATAATGCAGAGTTCTTGGCGATATCACCGCATAATCACCATTTACCTATCGAAAAGATAGATAACCGAATTCAATATTGATTTTTTATGAAACGACGACAAAATAACAGGCTAAAGCGTACCTTTCATGCGTATATTATGGAGATCGAAAGTTTTCCATTCTTTAATAGGTAAATTTCTCTTACAATTAGAATATTGTTTCCTAATTTTTTATAAAGAAAATAAACACTTATGATAAGGTGATAAGATTTAAGAGTAACAGTTGCTAGGTACGTACATGAGTTATTCTTAAAAATGATTCTAAATATCTCATTAAGTTGTCTTCAAATTACATGTATTTAATCCATAACTATTTAATGAAATATATACAAAAAGCAAAAATGAAACATAGTTAAACAATTATGGACTAAACACAT
>NW_020439093.1:304540-307945 GCF_000699045.2 Agrilus planipennis
AAATATTTTTAAGATAATTAAACATTCTGGTTTTAAAAGCTAATTTTCCCTTAATAGATTGTACTTCATATATTTTATTTTAGAAATATTCACATAATTATACAATTTCAAAGGGTTCTACAGGCCAGTCAAATATTGAAACAGCTTTTCAAAAGGTGGTTCCATTATATTATTTTTTGTCTTAAAATGTATCTTATTATTATCATCAAAAAGTTTTGATTGGTACCTTGCCTAATTTCATGAGGATGTTGTCAATTATAGTGAGTATTTATACTACATTATCAACATAAAAAAATTAACGTAACTAAATCAACTAAACATTTCGTATATTATATTTTGCTAACTATTAACAACATGAGTATGTTAATGCTAATTAATAATAATAGAAAATTAAAATGGATTAATACTCTTCAAAAGAGGTAGATAATTGTAATAGAAAGGGTATTCTTGTAATTGTAATAAAAATACTTCAAAACGTAAAACATTGGGTGAAGTTTTCTTGTATGCCAATAGTCTTACGCAATAGCGAAATTCCTGAAAATATTTAATTTTTTTTAAATTAACACTGGGATCCATCAAAATCATGGCTTTTAGACAATTTTGTGAACAAGTCTATCATGAGAACAGGTTATCCGTAGGTCAAAAGATGCAAATTATGTACAATATGTGCTAAAAACAGTGGTTGATTCAAAAGAGGGAATGGAGGTAGTTTCTCCTCTCAGTAACTCTATGCCCTACGAATTACTTCAGTACTGTGAAAAATGTGTTAGAAAAATCGAATTAGGAGATTTACCCCCAACCCCAATTTTGGCCCAACAATTTAAGCACATTGCAACAAATAACACGTTCCAACAACTACTAACATGTGTCAGAATTGCTTCTTTGTTAGTCTACCATTACTTACTTGCTAATAACATGTGGTAGAATAGAATTTTTCCTTAAATTACCACTAGTAACCGAATATCCCTTTTTATTAAACGGTTACCGGTAGCAGACATTTTATTGTCGCTTCAGTTTAATTTTGCCGGTTTTGGATTATAAAGTTAAAATAGTAAATCTTTTACTTTATTATTCTTCTTATCTGTCATTCTATTTAAACAGTTTCTGTCTCTTTTATTACTATACTACCGATTGTTTCATGAAATTTAAATAAGTTACTATAGCGTTGATAAGTAATAAAAGAAAGGGACACTCTACAAACTGTTTAAATAGAGAAAGATACACAAAAAAAAACAGTGTTTGTTACCTGCTACTAGTCAAGAAAGATAAGGTCATCCTTCTCTTCCTTGTGGTAGATATACGGGTTAGTAGATTTATTGTTCCAGTAATAAATAATAAAGTAAATGATTTACAATTTAAACTGAAGCGACTATAGAAACTTTATTTAGCGTATTACGAAATTATATAAAATATGTATTACGAACCTGTAAGTCATTGTCCAGTTGTAAAATCCATTTGCATAATTAAGGTTTGCCTTTCTCATAGTTTTAGTTATAGTAATGTATTACATCTTACCATAATTTTATTTTTTAATTTACGACAGAAACCATGGTACTCATTATTCTACAGATTTTGTGGCAATATATTGAGGTCTAAAATAATGCAGAGTTCTTGGCGATATCACCGCATAATCACCATTTACCTATCGAAAAGATAGATAACTGAATTCAATATTGATTTTTTATAAGACGACGACAAAATAACAGGCTAAAGCGTACCTTTCATGCGTATATTATGGAGATCGAAAGTTTTCCATTCTTTAACAGGTAAATTTCTCTTACAATTAGAATATTGTTTCCTAATTTTTTATAAAGAAAATAAACACTTATCATAAGTTGATAAGATTTAAGAGTAAAAGTAAGTTGTCTTCAAACTACATGTATTTAATTCATAACTATTTAATGATGAAATATAAAAACAACAAAAATTAAACAAACAGCTATGGACTAAACCCATTAATGACAATTTACCTCAATCCGAAGAAAGAATACATACAAATTATTTAACAATTTCATGTTAGCTAATGGATAAAAACAATTTATTTCTTTATTTACTCAGACAATAGCCTAATAACATAATTATAATCATATTAGCTTACCTTATTATATAATTGAAAAACGTAGAAAAGGCAGGAAACTATTAGAGGGTGGATGAAGACGGCAAGCCGCCTCACTATACCATGCATTATTTGTATCTTGGCGATTTTGGATTTGACTCTCCAATTATTATTGATATCACTATTTAAACGGTCGCTAATTGGCGTACTTACCCAGTAATAGGTGTTGGCTTGCAGTTTTAAATAAATAACTTAGATGTACCAACTTTGTTCTGGATACATTGTAACAATTTAACTGCCTGTGGGGCAATTTTTTAAACAATATAAGAAACTGACCCTTGTCACAAAGTTAGAGGGTTAAGAAGAACCAGCTTCTTTTCAGTTAAACATAGTAAAACGTGGACAATGAAGGTTGTTTATTACGCTTATTTCCTAATGATTGTTTCAAAGCACCTGAAAACTGATTGCACCATTAGATTCTACGCACATTTTTACATACCTGCACTTTACCAAATTCTGTTTATCTCCAAGAAATTCAACGAGCGCTTTTTTTGCTCTCATAATTTTTCTTATTTTCGCGTTTAACAGTGCCGTAAGGTACTTTTTTGACACAGCTCTTGAAAACTGATTGCACCATTAGATTATATGCACTTCTTGCGTACCTGCACCCACTTAGTGTTTCCCAAATCCTCTTTATCTTCAAGAAATTCAACGAGCGCTTTTTCTTGCTCTTATAATTTTCCTTGTTTTCGCGTTTAGCAGTGCCGGAAAGTACCTTTTAGACACCGCACTTGAAAACTTATTGCACCATTAGATTCTACGCACTTTTTCACGTACCTGTACCTTTTCAGTGTTTTCCAAATCCTCTTCATTTCCATGAAATTCAACAAGTGCTTATTTTGCTCTTATCATTTTCCTTATTTTCGCTTTTAGCAGTGCCGGAAAGTACGTTTTAGACACCGAACTTGAAAACTGATTACACCATTAGATTATATGCACTGTTTTACATACCCGCACCCACTTAGTGTTTCCCAAATCCTCTTTATCTCCAAGAAATTCAACGAACGCTTTTTCTTGCTCTTATAATTTTCCTTGTTTTCGCGTTTAGCAGTGCCGGAAAGTACCTTTTAGACACCGCACTTGAAAACTTATTGCACCATTAGATTCTACGCACTTTTTCACGTACCTGTACCTTTTCAGTGTTTTCCAAATCCTCTTCATTTCCATGAAATTCAACAAGTGCTTATTTTGCTCTTATCATTTTCCTTATTTTCGCTTTTAGCAGTGCCGGAAAGTACGTTTTAGACACCGAACTTGAAAACTGATTACACCATTAGATTATATGCACT
>NW_020439094.1:0-1703 GCF_000699045.2 Agrilus planipennis
TTTTAATTAGTTGTAATGAAGCTTTATTCCTGTCGTCCCGCCACATTGCGTTCATAACAGAGAATACTCTTTCTGTAAATGCTGAAGTGGCCGGAGCAGCCAGTAACAAATTGCTGTTGCTCTTAAATACATTAATAGCCTCTAAACATGGCAAACAAAGATTTAAGTAAACTAAAAGTTCATTTTTACTTGCCCTTTTTCTGTGCAATATTATTTATGTAAAAATACTCTGAATTTAGAATAATCGCTTACAAAATTACGATGTTTACTTAAGGCCTTAAATAAAGTATTTTTGCGTACTTTATGTGTCGTGTAAAGTATAACGTACGCACAGTCGAAATAGAGTACAATACTATATAATAAAGTACGGGTGGCAACCCTAGTTATAGTCAACCACTTTCGAAATCAGTATCTACTGCCTTCAGAAACGCTCACACGACATAAATATAAGCTTCAGGACATCGAAAAAAAACATATATTCTTTTATTTTACATTGAGCGGCAATCAAAACTATTGTAAAAAGGATTTTAAATCGGATATTTTTGCTAAGGAACAACGACATCGATTTAACGAAACATCCTTTATAGGTTGATGAACCATTTGAATTCGGCAAGAAAGTGAGAAAAGTAGAATTGCCTGATGGTGTATGTGTTAAAGAAGGTGATATAGTAACAGTAACAGGATACGGTCATACTATGACGGAGTCTCTTCAACGAAACGCTGACCTTAACGTCGTAGAACTTCCATTGGCATCCCTGAAGCAATGTTTTGAAAAGTATCAAGAGACAAACAAACTGATTTGTACACTTTCAAATACGACAACAATAACAGGTGTTTGCAACGTAAGTGAACACGTGTCTCACAATTCTCTCATAAAATTTGCAATAAACATTACTTCGGGATAGTATAGTACAGTCGAAATAAGATGGCTTAAGGTAGTAGTCGTGGTACAGTATGGTGAAAAAGTTATTGTAAGATCCAAGATAATTCAATGCAATAATATTTATATAATTTCGATTTTACATCAAAACAGATTGAATCGAATTGAACTAAATTGATTAATCGTGCAACACCTTATTTCATATTGAAACGTCCGTTTTTGGAGCTTTCTTCTTTCTCGAAAACTACTAAATGCATTTATGAGAAATGAATGCCTTATTGTTTATTTTTAATTTCATAAAAATATTTTTTTACAAAATGATACATCTGTTTTTAAATTAAAAGTTCCACCTTCTTTTCGTATCCGGGATACGGTTCTGCAACTAATGTTCAAAACCTCCGCCGCTATGTTTATAACGGAGATGTTTTCTCTACTTGTTTCTTTCTTTCTTTGAAAATAATTAATAACATTCCAAACAAGTTTTCTACTCTGAGAATTTAAAACTTCTCGGACCATTTCGTTGAAAGATAACAATAAAAACAACAATAACAACAACAACAACACCAACAAAAACAACGACAACAATAGTTACAACGAAAAAATAACATAAACGATATATGTAGAGAGATGACTATTCGCACAAATACACCAACTAAATTAAGCCGAGCCTGTAAATTTGCCCATTTTATGTAGGTACAAATGACAAGACAAGCATGTTGTCGATCGTCTCATTTTATTCGATTGATTCTTATGAAACGTAGGTGCAGGTCTCCACGTAGCTGTGGAGGAGGCTTGCTTAGAGAGTAAAGACAGGATATCTTCC
>NW_020439094.1:1940-5116 GCF_000699045.2 Agrilus planipennis
GCCACGCGTTTAAAAATAAACTTAGAGACGAAATTTATAATGTACAATTGCGTTTTTGGTTTTGTCTAGTTTTTGTTATTCGTAAGGTGTCTCATGTACCAAGGTAGTGTACTACTAGGCCACCGTCCGGTAGCTTGGTAGCTTCTGTATCCTCATGCGAAGTCCCATTGGACATACATTTCTAAGTGTACCTAACTAGTCAATAAATAAATAAATAAATAACAATGAAAAAGAAAGCCTTATTTCCTCTTCGTCTGAATTTCTAAGGAATAGACAAAAAACAGAAAGTATCAAAATACAAGATCTAAGATAGTATTTAAAAATAAACCAAATTGTTCTTTTTTTAATACAAAATAGAAAAAATATAATTGTAAATTAAACTGTAATCAAACCCTTTTTTATAAACTTGTTGTATGCACATTAGGTAGAATTATATTTTTACAGTAAGAAAGCAAACAAATATAAGGTCAAAGCTGGAGTATCGAATATAGACGAAGATGGACAAGAACGAAGAGTCGTTAAAGTTTTTATACACAAAAGGTTTCATTCTGATCAACCTGACTTTGACATTGGAATTGTAAAGGTATGCTCAAATTAACACCAATTTCAGTTATTTAATTCAATTATTACATGTCCGATCCGTACCTATCTAGAAACGATTCTATTCGTAAGTAAAATTTTAAACCGGACATTTGGATGTTAATGATTAAGAAAAGTGAAGAGTAATTGACTGACGAGTCATTAGCAAAGTCTCAGTTATTACTATTAATATTACGTTAGTTAACTGCTTTCAAATTCAGTACCCAGTGCTTTGGGAAAAGCCTACGCGATATAAATATGTATAAGGTTTGGCACACTGAAAAAAATCATATTTTCCTTTATTATTTATTGAGCAGCAATAAGAAATAATTTAAATAAGATTTTAAATTAGATATTTTTGCTAAGCAACAGGTGCATACCTCGTTCTTCCGGCATCAATTTAACAAAAGATTATTTATAGGTTGATGAACCGTTTGAATTCTCAAATGCAGTGAGAATAATAAATTTGCCTAATGATGATCAAAGCGGTAAAGTGGGCGATATTGTAATAATAACAGGATTCGGTCTTACTAATGTTCTCGAAGCACCTGAAGACGAAACTGGTGACCTTTACTTCATCGATGTTCCAATAGCATCCCCGAAAGAATGTTCTAAACACATTAAATCAAGCAAAATGAATTGTGGTTATAATATTATTGGAATACTGTTGTAACATTGTTCAAAAATACGTAATGGTAATTATTAATAAATGTCTAGTAGGAGGTGTATTACTATATATATCTACCGTAGTAGTCGATACATAATAATTCACTTATGTGATGTTGCATTTTCATATGTCTATATAAAATTAATATTTAAGTGGTATTTGTAGCTGAATACTATTCGGTAATGAAGATCTTTTATTGTATTTTTTTTATCCTTTCTGCAAGCGGTAAGTTACGATATGATGTTAAAAATAAATAAATAATAATAATAACACTTTGACGAGTCTAAGCGATTTAGCTTAGACCCACTATAAAACAGTTTAAATGAAACGGCGTATATTTGTCTATACTCTGATATTCCTTTCAACAGAGTAGAGAATTGGATGTTGAGAGTAAATTAAGTCACCATGAAATCGTTTCAATAATTATCTAAAAAATGTGCTATTCTTTGTATACCAATTAGCGGTTTATCATAATTTTTAACAATTCTTTAGTTGACTCACCGTATAACTAAGTTGACCCTATCGCCATTTTACAAGAAATGTAATTAAGTGGTACCTAAATAAATTATATTATGGCATATTTATTATGCTCCTTGGTAAAATTTTAAGTTAGTGAATTATTATGTAAATTCTTTTTTATTTCAAATGTATAGTCTCTCTGTACTTTGGTAAAAACTTAGAGACTATTACATCGTAAATTGATCACCTGACATTTAATTAAATAATGTTTCTCTCATTTTCCATTGAATATATGAAATGTTTTCACTCTTTTAAATTAAGTAGTATATCTACAACTGAATAGAATAAAATTGTATAAAACTTTAAACATTGCCGAAACACTACAGTTTCAGTATGTAATACTACATTATTATATGGAATTGACAGTTAACGTTGACGAGTCTGAATGTTTCTCAGTTTCACCAAACATCGCAAATAAATGATAAGCGTACAGTTACCGAAACACCTAATAATCATATTCATTCTAACGAAGATTATCTCAATCGTTATATTTTAGCAATCGCCGCTGGCCGGGATGAGTTTCACACTAAAGGTAATAGAAATCTTTACAAAACAATTTACTAAACAGTTTGACCTCATTTTATTCTCTACCTTCTTATCAAAAGGATTCTATCCGAAACCAAGTAACAAATTTGGCAGAGATTACAAAGAAATAATTATACATGGGCAAAAGGCTGACATTAGAGACTACCCTTATCAAGTGATATTGTATTATAACAATTACGCTAACTGCGGAGGGTCAATTATTGCAGAACAATTCATTCTGACTGCTGCTCGTTGCCTTCATAAGTAAGTAAAATAACAAACATTAAAGTGCTTATAGATACATTGTATACATTGACAGAAATGCCAAAAGAATTTCCTATAAAATTTAAAGCTATTTTCTATACAAGAGTTGCAGTGGCGGATTAATAATTGTGTCAAACGTGATCCCTAAATAAGCCATTTATTTTACATGGACATTCCAGCAAATTGGTACTTTATTAAATAAAATAATTCGAAGTGGTCTGTATTCTGTCGAAACTGCCGAACGCGGATCGCGATTTCGATCTTTGTGGATCGTATCAGCGCGTCACAGGCAGTTCCGACAGAACACAGACCAACTTTTACCTGCTGTCTTAACAGTACGTTTCAGAAAATACTACAAACGGCACAGTGAACGCCATCTGTAGCACGATGCTACATTTTAGGATTACGTATTTTTCAACAAGGTCCACTTGTGTGGATATCTACTTGCTGAAAACGAATCCTGGCGTAGCCAACCTCAACGTGATAGGCACGTTAGCTTAATCGAATAAAATAATTCGAAGTGGTCTGTATTCTGTCGAAACTGCCAGACGCGGATCGCGATTTCGATCTTTTTGGATCTCATCAGCGCGTCGCAGGCAGCTCCGACAGAACACAGACCAAC
>NW_020439094.1:8396-19097 GCF_000699045.2 Agrilus planipennis
GTACCAATAACAGCACATTTGAGCAATGCAATTGTAGTGGATAAAATGGTCAATTTTTCCGTGCAGTACTGTACGGATTATACGCTCCTCACCGGTTATGAGTTTGGCCGAGAGTTGTATCCTTCCTTTTCTGGCCTAGTGCTGTTCTTTTCTACTTTGCGCCGGTCAAACTGAAGGTCACATCGCTACAGAAAGTAAACAAAGTATAGTCGTGTTGCCGTAAATTGTTTATTAAACCATGCACAGATCTGTTTTTATTTCAAATACTTTTGGAGTCAGTGGCGTGGTGTAGGGGGTGTTACGGGGGTTATGGGTTCCGGGCGGCGTAAACGTGGAGGCGGAAAAATTGAAAAAAGCTGAAGGAATAGTCGCACCCCAACAGTTTACTTTATGAAAGGGACGAAAGCTGTCTAAGCTCCTATAGCACAAAAATGTACATCCGGACAATACCTACGATTATAAAAGCTGAAATCGTAACAATAGTAGAAAAATACACCAAAAAGCAAAAACAGGAATCGTCTGGTGGACTGTAGATTTCGCGTAAAATTTAAATTCATAGTGTACAAATAATAACATTAAACCAATTCCTAAACCCGTATCCCGGTATGTTTGAAGAAATTCCACTTCAGTACCGTGTGTTGCATAATTACACGTTGTATTTTTTTTTCTCCTTTAATGTACCTTTTCATTAGTGGGCTTGATATATGTGTGATCATTCTTCAATTCCATTAATGAAGCAATTGATGATAGTGGTAACGAAAATATCATATCTAATTCAATCTTAACTGAAAATTTGGGTTGTTGCGAGAACGGTCAAAATAAAGAAAGTAGTGTTTTTACAAAATCCAACAGAACAAATTACGGAAAGCAACCCACTATATCCTCCAAGGTACTAGGAACACCTATTCATTGTAAATACTATCTATTAAAAAGGTATGTTTATGCGAACATCTGAATTTTCATCAATTGCCATAAAGTTAATTCGCACTATAAATTGTGCGTGTCAAATAAAAATCCTACACATGAAACAATGGTTATAATATGATTGGAATACTGTTAGGACATTGTTCAGAAATAAGTAATGGTAATTATTAATAAATGCCTAGTAGGAGGTGTATTACTATATATACCGTAATTGTCGATACATAATAATTCGTTTATGTCCTATTCCATAGGCCTATACAAAATTAATATTTAAGTGCAATTTGTAGCTGAAAACTATTCAGTAATGAAAATCTTTTATTGTATTTCTTTGATCCTTTTTACAAGCGGTAAGTTACGATATTATGTTAAAAATAGATAAATAATAGTAATAATACGTTGATGAGTCTGAATATAACAATAATAATTTACCAAAGGATAGACATTTAGCTTGGACCCACTATAAAACAGCTTAAACGAAACGGCCTATATTTGTCTATATTCTAATATTCCTTTCAACAGAGTAGACAATTAGATATTGATTAAATTAAGTCAGAACGAAATCGTTTCAATAATTCTCTAAAAAATGTGCTATTGTTTGTGTACCAATTAGCGGTTTATCATAATTTTTAACAATTGTTTATTTGACTCACCGTATAACTAAGTTTACATTGTCGCCATTTTATAAGAAATGTAANAAATTAATGACACAAAAAAATGGAAAACG
This sequence comes from Agrilus planipennis, assembly GCF_000699045.2. Classification (NCBI taxonomy): domain Eukaryota; kingdom Metazoa; phylum Arthropoda; class Insecta; order Coleoptera; family Buprestidae; genus Agrilus; species Agrilus planipennis. The sequence continues at coordinate 10,045 of NW_020439094.1, forward strand.
AAATGAATACAAGTTACAAGAAATATGATATAAGTTTAAGATTAGTGTTATTTGAAAGAAGTTATTGAAAAGTGCACTTTTAACATTAGATACATAACTTTGGTATTAAATAACATGGACCAGTGATAAAATATGAGAGGTATCTAACATGTGTTCCGAATGATCAACCCCTTGTGGATCTTTATAATTCTTTCCAGTGTGAGCTTTTTGTAGGTGAATGTGGTTCTGGTTTATCATTTGAGCCGCTAGTGGGAAAATTAGGGGCCACCTCTCGATGGTTCAGCTGTACGTACAATAATCAGGAATGATAACAGGTATATACTGTTTTAAAGGAATGGAAGCGAATTTTCTGGTATTGTTAAATTTAGAAAAAGTAAACATACACATAAACAATCGTCCACACGTTGTCGAACCCCTAGACTAGTAAATATCCCTGATAAGTACATAGTTGCTTTTGAAATAATTTCGATCAAAGGACTATCCGATAATATGAATACATGAGACAAATAAAAATGATTTACTTAGTGCGTATTTATTATTGTTATAACAGGTTATGTGCAAAAAAAATAAAGAAATGGGATACGACGAAAGCAGCTTAATTAAATAAACATTAAGTCAGTGTATTGTGGTACAACCAGAAGATCACTTTTTGTAATACATATGATGTCCGACCGAAACAAAATAGCCTAACGAAACCGAAATCGAATCGTCGGTATCTGTTTCAGTTTTGGCCGAAACCGAAACTTACTGAAATTTGGCTTACATACATTTATACAGACAGTTCAAACGTGTTAAAAGACATCATCATCATCATAAGGTCGTCACTCCTATGACTAGTTGGACACGTACTTCCACTCTTTCCTATCCTTACCTAATCTTCGCATTTCCTCAAAACTAGAACAACCCACATCCTTAAGTATTAGCGTATAGTAATCTAATGTAGGTCTACTTCTGCTCCTCTTAACTTCTGTTTTTGCCTCTGACTAGACCTTCATGCCTGAGAAGATGTTCTACTAACCTATCTCGCCTATTTCTTATCGACTTCCATAGAGTCCTCTGTTCACCTATTCTTTCTAATACCTTTCCATTTCTAAGCTTCTCTATTCACGGTAACCTCATCATTTCCCTGTAACATCACATTTCGAACACTTCTAACCTTTTCTTTTCCGCTGCGCCCACCGTCCATGTTTCGCACCCGTAAAACGCCGTGCTCCAAACATATACTATACTACTACTCCTTCCGTCCTGACTTACCTGACTTCCTAGATATTTAAAATCAGCCACTTCTTCTAATTTTTCGTCTCTTTGAATGACATTAAAAACAATAATTAAAGTATGTGGAAAAGATAATTATTTATTTGAAGTAAAATATTTCTTTCGATATAATACTGCATTAAAATAAACAAAAATGTGTTAATATGAACACTTCTTGGAACAGAAATTTGTATATAGGTAATCAACGCTCACATTATAAAACAGGACCGCATTAATTGAGTATTTCAATTGCATTTATAATCACAACACTCTCAAAGTCAACCGCGCGACGCGCGATAATTTACGAACTCAGATTTTCGGTTCTGTAGTTGTTCTGTCGAAACCGAAACTAATGCCAAAGCTAGATTTTTTTGACGAAACCGAAACCGAATCTTCGGTCGCTCACTAATTCTATCTAAATAAATTTCTCTGTAAGATTTATAATGGAAAACCTTAAATCTGACCCCCTTGAGCAATGATGACTTATTTCATGTTATATTACTCTGCAGCAGAATCACATTAGCAGTTATTTCAGAGAAATTGGAATTGTTAAAGATTTTTTTGTCAAAAGTGAAAGTAGGTACTAAATTTTATGGCTGGTACAAGAATGAAGATTTTTTTAGCTCTTAATTTCTTCCAGCGCACGAATAGGTACATTTCTTACTTTTTTTGCTACACGATGTCATTTATCAGACGAAATTGATTTTATCAATGCTGTTTCCTATAGAGGGAGGATTGGATTAGTTACCTTTTATTAAGTCACTTAAGATAGTTATGTCATTTTCCTTTGCTGTGCATTTGCTGTTTTATATGGGGAACTTGTGCTAAAATTATATTGAGAAATTATAGTATTAATAATTCAATACTGATGATCGCTAAAAGTGCATTACTGAAAGATGTATCCTAAGATTATTATGTTTTTTTGCGAGGCATTTAATTATAAGTTACATACATTGAAACAGCAATCAGCGTAAAATAACGTCACTCCATAAGTCAGTTATGATTCATAGTTGCCTCTGAAGTTCATGATAAGAGTACATTTGTTGTCCTTGTGGCATATCTATATAGAAAATGCTGTCAATGTAGAATTTAGTAGCTTTTTCAGGGCTTTACAAGATATAGGTAAAGATTTAAAGACAAGGTCAAGTAGCTTCATTTTTGTTTTATTATATTATCAGTGCAAGTGTTATAAAAGTTTCACAAGAAACTATCTTATTATAATTATATAAGAAACCAACTTTCTTGTAAGGGGTGGAGAGTTACATCATCAAATATAGTAAATAAATAATCGAATTATTTTCTAAAATAATTTGTTACTGTATTTGCTATTTAAGATGTTAAATGTATTTAAAAATGTAAGCATGAGATACGTAGATGAAGAGTTTGTATAAAGAACAACAGGCAGTTATAGAGCTTGAGAAGTAACGTAGAGAACGTATTAGGAAGAGAGAAGTACATATTTAGTCACCGCTACTTTTTAATCAGTACATTGAAGACTCGATCAACTTCATTAAAGACAGGACAACTGTAGGGATAGATATACAGCGGTAAAAGATTATTATGCTTAAATTTGCAGATAATATAGCAGTATTAGTATCTAGCAAGGAGGAGTTATAAATAATTTATCAATTCGCGATTTCTTCCCCTACTGTCGGTTCTACAACCAACAAAGACATTATTACCCTCTTTTGCCTTGATTTCTTTATTCACGGAGTTAGAGATAGCCTTAAATAAAAATAATCTAAAGTAAAACAAAAATATTGATACGCAAGGTAAGAACAACTAGGGAAAGAAACAGTATAGAGATAGGAGACGAAAAAATAGAAGAAGTGACTGAATATTGATATCTAGGAAGTCAGATATGTCAGGATGGAAGGAGTAGTATAGATATTAAACAGAGGATGGCGCAGACTCGAGTTGCCTTCAATAAAAAGAAGTAAATTTTGTGCTCGCGAACGGTTAGTTTAAAATTTCGAAAAAGTTGAAGGTGTATGTGTTAGGAGCGGAACATGAACGGTGGCTACGACGGTAAAGAAAAGGTTAGAAGCGTTCGTAATGTGGTGTTACAGCCGGATGATGAGGATACCGTGCATAGAGAAGGTTAGAAATGAAGAGGTATTAGAAAGAATAGGAGAACAGAGGACTCTGTGAAAGTCAATAAGAAATAGGCGAGATAGGTTGGTAGGACACCTTGTCAGGCATGAAGGGCTAGTCAGACCTATTAGAAACAGAAAGAAAAATTGAGAGGAGTAGAGGTAGACTAGATTGTATGACTGTTTACAAGTAGTTAAGGAGAGAGAGAGAGAGAAAGAGTGGAAGTGCGTGTCCAATTAGTCTTAGAACTGACGACCTTTTGATGATGATTGCTATCTGAAGTTATGTTTGATTAAAATAAGACTTAAACGATTAGATTAACTAATGTACTACGAATAGTAATAGCTCAGTGCAAATATGCTATCAAATTGTTGTCGACATATGCATGAGATTTTAAAAAGGCAAGTTCTCAATTTTCTGATTACTACTTTTCGATATATATTCTCAAACTGGCTATTTTTTTGACAGTAGAACTTTTTTTTACCACTTTTCTCTTAATTGCTAACACTAGGGGGTCTTATCAGTATAAAGTATATTTTAGCTAGTTCACCCTCAATTTGCTTAAAATCCCTGTCCGTTATAATACTCCAAGTGGTAAGCAGTATTGAATCTGGAGTAGCAGAGACTAAATATTTTATGGCCTTTTTTGGAAAGAAGAATAAATTAATGATTGATGCGATGTATTGGCAGGTATTGCAGTTTCAGTTTCGAGGCAGTTGAGATGTGCCTAAAAGTCTTTACAAAATTGATACAATAGATTTCGAAATGAACCTTGAGGATTACTGAGTCCAGTTGGATAAATAGGGTGAAATCCAGTAAGTGGCCATTGACTCCCTCATAACACAACTTATCCATTAGTTTTTTTATGACTTTCAGAAATGTTTACAGTCCATCTGTTTGTTACATGATAGGGCAGGTAACATAAAATTATGATAAGAGTTAGTTGGTAGTTGTAGTTTTTCCTTTCGAAAAGCATTTACTACTTAACATTAATTCCGGCAACTATTTCATACAGATGGACGGCAACTAAAGGCTCTAGCATTGTAGTTTTTAAAATTGAGGCAAGCCCGTAGTTATTTACATCTGATTTTGTACGAGTTTTGTAAATAGATGTAACAAATGCGCTTCTCCGTTCATACGAGCAATAAACATGAAATAATGACCTATTGAGGAACCTGACAGTAGGAGCTTTAGCAATAATGTGGAACACCATATGGAAAACTAAATGCAGATTGCACGAACTCAGGGGTAACTATCATTGGAGAGTCCATATTCGAGAATATTGGAAATCATAATAATGAAAATTAGAAGCATTAGATATACACAGAATTAAAGTTATTAGCAAACAAATCGACGATCCCTTGATTATATGATCCGAGACATATTTCAGTAGGAAGACGATTAGCATATTTCAACCTCATTTGCAAATTGCCAAAAGACATTAGTGACAGACTTAATCCTATTTTCGTTTATTTCAATATGCCGACTGTATAGATTTCTAACCAATCTGTTAGATTAAGTCCGCAACATCTTAAACCTGATATAGTCATTTCGTAGTCCACAGCGCTTCCATGTAACGACTAGCTGTTTTGCTAAAATGCAGTTTTCAAACTCGTTATTCAATCACTTAGGAAATTGAATGTGTAACATTCCCCAAAGGAGGAACTTTATTAGAGCAATGTTAGCATTCAAAACTATATAAAAATATTGAAGAAAACAAACTATTAAACAGTCGACTGGCACCTATGTTTTTTGACATTGGGCTATACACCTCAACAATTATTAAACGAATAACGTCTTCCTTTGGCTTAGCCAATTTTTTCATTTGATCTATTCTTACATCTTAAACCACACAAGCGTTTCTTCCATTCGATCCATACGCTTTTTTATAAGCACAACTTCGCTTACGTCTTCAAGTATCATCTTAGTTACGAAGGCTGGCAATCGTTAGGGAAATTCTTATTTGCTGCTCTGAATAGGCTTTTGTTATTGTAGTCTTACCAATCACGTAGATTTTTCAGTCATGAATGTCTACTTCATAGTTTTGAATGCTTTGCGACTATTCTTCCCGGTATCCTGCATTATGTTTTGAAGTAACTGACGTTTCTCTCCACTCAATAACTGATGGTAGTAGTAGTCCTGTTCAATCACTACTGTCTTACTCTTATTGTGGTGAGCCACACATTGTGAATACTACTATTGTCTTGGTATATAGCACGTTAAAATGCAATTTCCATCTCACTTGTATTTTAGCGAGCCTGACTTTTTGAAACGTCTTGCTCTCATTTCGATGAGCCTGGTATTGTAAAATGTTATCTCCATTTTACACTATTCGAGGACATTCACATTTTAATAAATGTGGGGCTTCATTTTATCAATCGCAACTACTTTAACCTTCCCTTTTATGATGTTAAGCCTAGCCACTTGATATTTTAGTACCAAGCGATAGCTGTGTAAGTCGAAGTCGAGATTCAGCTTTGCTTATATACGTATAAAGTTTGTGTAATCGGGATCAGAGACTAAATAAAACAATAATTTAGCAGAAACATGTTTAATAAAATGTTAGATAATAAGAAAAATTTACATTACTATGAAAAAAACAACGTAAACCGAAATTATTTTGAAAACGAAGGCTTCATATATTCTAACAATTGTAATAGACTCTGGTAAGGTTATCATTCAAGGATGCAGAATTAAACTCTCGATGATGATGATATATTTTAATCACTTATAAGTAAACGCCATCTGTAGCGCGATGCTACATTTTAGGATTACGTATGCTCCAACAAGGTCCACTTGTGTGGATATCCACACTGCGCCGTTTGTAGTATTTTCTGAAACGCACTGTTAAGACATCAGGTAAAAGTTGGTCTGTGTTCTGTCGCAGCTGCCTGCGACGCGCTGATGAGATCCAAAGAGATCGAAATCGCGATCCGCGTCTGGCAGATTCGACAGAATACAGACCACTTCGAATTATTTTATTCGATTAAGCTAACGTGCCTATCACGTTGAGGTTGGCTACGCCGGCATTCGTTTTCAGCAAGTAGATATCCACACAAGTGGACCTTGTTGGAGCATACGTAATCCTAAAATGTAGCATTGTGCTACAGATGACCTTTACTGCGCCGTTTGTAGTATTTTCTAAAACGCACTGTTAAGACAGCAGGTAAAAGTTGGTCTGTGTTCTGTCGGGCTGCCTGCGACGCGCTAATGAGATCCAAAGAGGTCGAAATCGCGATCCGCGTCTGGCAGTTTCGTAGAGTATTAAAATATGCATTAAAATATTAATTCTAATTCTTAATGTACTGTGTATTAAAATATGCATTAAAATATAGAAGTAAAATAATTTCTTTTCAACTAATTGGTACGTTCATTACACAATGTCGTCTGACCAGTTAAGTTTTTCTTCTTACGTAAAACTTCCTTGTAACATGCCAGTAACTTTTTATTTCCCTTTTTGTAGTAGAAACGCACTCTTCGTTGAAATCTATTTTTTCTAAAAGTTGTAACCCCTTTTCAATTGTATTGAGGCTTTCAGTTAAGTTTGAAATCGTCATTTGATTTTCCGATTCAACTGGGTCTAACGAATCAGTTTGTTCAATGTCTTGATCATGCTAACGCATTTCTATAAGCTCGTCAATTGTTAGCTCTTTGTGTGAATCCAGGAATTCTTGGACGTCATCATCATCCACCTCTAACATCCACATCTAAATGTAATTGTTTAGCAATATCGACCACTTTTTTAATTATACCATCGGTTTATTCAGGATCTGAGGCTGATTCTCCTTGGGTTTCTGTGGTGACAAAAAATGGACAACAGCTCCAGACGCAATTCAAAGCTTTTTGTGAAATCTCATTCCAAGATTGTCCGATAATTCTTACAGCATTTAAAACATTGAATTGCTTCCAAAAGTCTTTGACAGAAAGCTCGCTATTTTGTCTCATAGCTTCATTTAGATGTGCAAATGACTTCCTGGTCCATTGGTTAAAGCAAGATGGTAGTGTTTGGGGGCAAAAAATACAACTTCCACTCGTGGGTCGAAATTAATTAGAGTTGCAGGAAGATGACCTGGTGTAGGGCTGCCATCACCTAAATTGCCGACGCTGGATAAACACGGCAAAAATCCCGGACATTTGGGCGAAGTATGGGGTTTTCTCCAAACACCTCTGAACAAATATTTTTTGCAACAAAAATAAAAACGTTACAATTTTTTCATTTTTAATCATTTATACAGCTTGTAATTAATATCGAATTAAGTATGTATGTAACCGCAACAAATAATACACATTTTTAATATAATTAAACACTAACTACACCGGGACACTTTTTAAAAACCCCTGCCGGACGGCCCCCCGGACGCCCTTCAAACTAGGACAAATCCGGGGAATCCCGGACGGATGGCAGCCCTAACCTGGTGCATTGTCAATTAGGAACATGACCTTAAATGGAATTTGTTTCAGTTGTCAATAACGTTCGACTTATAAATAGGAATAAAATGATAACCAAACCAGTCTTCAAAAAGAGAAGCTGTCACTTAAGCTTTGGCATTAGATTTCCAAATGACGGGCAAACCAGCTTTACATTTGTTTTTTTAAGGCTCTTTGATTTTCTGAACGATAAACTAAGAGAGGTTTTAATTTATAATCATAAGCTGCATTCGCACCGACCATCACTGTCTATCGATCTTGGGTGGGTTTAAAACCTGGAAAGGTTTTCTCTTCACGCGCAATAAAACTTCTTTTAGGCATTTTCTTCCAAAAAAAAAAACCGGTTTCGACTACACTGAATATGGTTTGACTAGAGTAGCCACCATCTTCGGTCATTTTCTTGAGTTTTTCTGGATAAAGAGACGTAGCTTCTTTGTCAGCACTTACGGCATCTCAACTTTCTGCAGTGGTATGCCAATTACAACGACTTTTAATTCGGCTAAACTAGCAGTTACTAGCTTTAAACTCTTCATTTTTGGTCTCCTCCCCAGCTTCTTCTTTTAGTCTCTCAAAAATCTGCTTAGCTTGAAAGCACACTGTGTTTTGGTTAACAGGATACTTTTTAAGTCTTCCTTGATTATCACACCATAATTGTAACATTGTTTCCATCTGAGCGATAAAACCATGACGTTTACGAATAATGTACTAGTATAGTAATCCCGTTCTATTTTCATACTAAACTTGAGAGCATATTTAGTGATGATTGTTTCAATGGTTTTTAGCAATCTTTAAATTTAGAAAAAATATTTTTATTCATTGCACATAATCGACTGATAAATATACATTAGGATTACAATTAGGTCAATATTTAGTTTTATCACCGTTGGCCGCAATACACGATTCCAATCGGGAATTCATACTCCCGATTAAAGACTCCAAATATTTAGGGACCAAATCGTTCCAAATGGTCTCGATTTTGGCCATCCAATTGTCAATCGAGCGTTCAGTCTCTTTCTCAAGGTTATCTTTCATCAATTTCAATAGTGTAGCGCTCATGGTTTAGTGATTCACCCGTTCGCAGACGCCGGACAGTCTGGTAAACTGTTGCCTGGGATATACCCGTTATAGCCATCAGGTATTGCGGGTCCGTGTGGCCTCTATCCCAGTGTCACTAGAGTGTTCTTCTGGTATCGAGTGCCGCGATCTTATGGCCAACTTTGCTCTTATTTTCCATCAATACTACTGATAATTGTATGGCATGTGACACAACAATCGAT
>NW_020439094.1:20039-40658 GCF_000699045.2 Agrilus planipennis
AATAAAAGAAAAGTTTACTAACAAGTATTGGATCATATTTACTTAAATAATAAAAATAAGATTGTTTTGATTTGTGCGATGCCAAATAAAATCCGAGAGGCACAACTGACATTCAACACTTATTGTTTATCCGAAAAATAAACGGAAAATAGAAAATTCGGATGCGATAGTATAATGCTATCTTTAAAATATTAAAAAAACACTTTGAACTTAACAAAGTCATACGAGACTATTCTAATGATTGAATGGTGAAAAATGCTACTAACTGATTAAAATTGCAAAAAGTCGATGTTGTTGATTCGAGTTCGTAAAGGTAAATGTTTGTGTATAGAAATTAAAATTAAGCTGCTCAATGGTTCTATAAATTATTCGGCTCTTACCTCAACAATGCGAAATAGTTTTAAATTTTAAAATCAACAATTTTAAATTTACCCAATTATCTTTTAATAGACTGAAGCAATGAAGGCTTTTAAAAATAACAGTATTTATATATGTATATGATGGTGTCTTACAATTCAGGTGTGGGGTTAACATGGAGCGTTGCGTGCTTAATAAATTAAAAGAGAAACTATACAAAAAAAAAATTATATATACACGTAAAGGGAAAGGTTACAATATTATATGAGTATTATGTCGAAGGCTTTTTATGTATATGCCAAGTACCTATATACATAAGCTAGGTAGAAATTCATCCCTTCGATGGTTAACTTCATCTCGTCATCGTGCCGTACGTGACTTTGTAGCTATTTTTTAAGTAAACATACAAAAAAGAAAGGGGTCCCATGGGAACGAGACTCAGACTGGGATCTGATAAGTGTACTGACACATATTTTAAGTAAAATAGTGCAGCAGTTTTTCGAGTTCACTTGACTAATGCAAATGGTGTGTATTCGTGCGTGATTACGTGGGTTGTTAATATTAGTGTTTGTTTAATTAAAAGTTCGATTTAGTTATTTTATTCTTATAGTTACTGATAATAGTGTATTTAACAATAGTGTTTAGTAAACTGCATATACCGAGTGATTAAATCATAGTGAATAGTACATTAAAATGGCATCAACATCATCGAATCAGATAAGTCGAAGACGGCGCATTCGGCAACTATCCACCGATTCGTCCGAAGACGAACTTTCGCAAAGTCCGGCGAAGTCCTTTCGCGAATCTAGCGAAGTTTCAACTACCTCCCAGATTTCTGATTTAGCTGTAATAGTTAAACAACTTACCCAGACTGTACAAACCCAAGTCGAAAACGTAAATACTGTAAGACCAAACCCTGTAACAACAGCTGGTCGGGATAATTTGGTGTCATGGTTCGATCCCGAAGACAAAACACAGTGTGTTGAACGATGGATCTCACAGGTAGACGAATTACGCGTAATGCATGGTTGGACAAACGAAACAACTATTTATCATGCAGTCTCTAAGTTGAAAGGTCTTGCCAAAACATGGTACAGTAGTTTACCCACTATTAATTACACCTGGGATCAGTGGAAAACTGAATTAAAAGATGCATTTCCATCCCGGAGTGATTTTTGTACATCGTTGGAGGAAATGTTATTCCGTCGTAAAACTCCAGGCGAATCGTATATAAAGTATTATTATGAAAAGGTAGCACTACTGAATTCATGCGAAATCTATGGGGAAAAGGCAGTGTCGTGCATAATTAAAGGTATATGTAGTGATCATGTACGAGTGAGTGCGCGGGCAGGTAATTACACGAATCCGACAGCATTATTGCAATTTTTAAAGTCGTGTGACGAAACCGAAACTCATAGGAGCCAGGCCACAACATCAAAATTTAAACATCGTACAAGAGACGGAAAAATTCAACATTTTGGTAAGCATTGTTATAAGTGTGGTTTAGCAGGGCATTCTCGTTGGAACTGCAGGCGAGACAAAGATCACAGAAAATTGCCAGGGAAACAAACTTCTTTAAAATGTTTTAAATGTAGTAAAGAAGGTCATATTGCCCCAAATTGTCCCACCAAGACCAATTTGTGACTAGGACCCGACAACAATAGTAAATATTTCAAGACTATCACTATAAATCAAAAACCAATCAAAGCCTATATAGATTTCGGTTCAGCTTGCAATACGATTACAGAACATCAGGCACAAAAACTAAATTTAAAAATTGATCAAGGCAGTAAAATTAATATTAGAGGCTACGGTGCTGGTGTAGTTTCAACTTTAGGCTCTGTACGTTTTGAAATAACTATTGATGAAGTAACAGAGGAAACTGAAGCACAAGTTGTTCCAAATTCAGTACAAGAGATACCAGTATTAATTGGGCAGCCGTTCACAGAAAAACCAACCGTGTTTGTCATGAAAGACAACAATACCCTACGCATTCTCCGCGCTGCAGATGAATTACCGAAATTAGAACCGGAACCCAAGAAAAATAAAATTGATTTGATTGTAGCTAGGGACATCGTTCTTCCTGAAAAGCACATAGGCCTCATAGAAATTGTGAACAAGGAGGGAATTACAGGAGACTTTCTTGTTGAATCCGACTTTAGGCGAAAACTTGGAGAGGAATATGTTGTTTTGCGCACAGTAATAACTATTGAACCAGGCAAAACTGCAATGCTTCCAATAATTAACATCTCCAACAGTGATATACATTTTAATGGAAAACATCCCATAGCCAGAGCTTTTAGGTGTGAAGCAAGCAATAATGAAGAACACACAATACTGAAAACAAATTTAGAAAAGCTTTTACCTTTCAACGAAGAAGAAATACAGACTGGACCGATTTCACCAAAAACCAAATCCGCACTAGTAAAACTGTTAAACAAATATCGGGGTTGTTTTGCACAGAATATGAGTGAACTAGGAGTGTGTAAATCAATAGAAATGTCCATTCAGTTATCTGAAGATAAACCATTCACATATCGACCTTATAGGATGTCAGAGACTGAAAAGACCAAAGTTCGAACAATTATAGATGAACTTTTGAGTAATAATATAATTAGAGACAGTGAATCACCGTATGCATCCCCAATATTATTAGTTAAAAAGAAAAATGGTCAAGAACGAATGTGTGTAGATTTCCGCAAACTAAATCGCCTAACCGTCAAAGATAGATATCCGCTACCAAGAATCGATGATCAAATTGACAAACTAATTGGATGTAAATTTTTTACAAGTTTGGATTTAACATCAGGCTATCACCAAATTCCTATAAACGAAAAGTCGAAATACCTAACATCCTTTGTAACGCCAGAAGGTCAATATGAATTTAACAGAGTTCCTTTTGGATTATGCAATGCCCCAGCTGTTTTTGTGAGATTAATGAATAAAGTTTTAGGCCCGTATAAACAAATTGCAGCAGTATATTTAGACGACACACTAATCGCTACTAAAACAGAAGAGGAAAATTTGAAAAATTTGGTAACAATATTGCAGGTATTCGAAAAGGAAGGATTAACCCTGAATTTAAGCAAGTGTATGTTTTTGGCAACAGAAATAACTTACCTTGGTTATGAAATATCCAAAGGAGGAATTCGACCAGGAAATATGAAGATTAAAGCAGTAAGTGAATTCCCTAGGCCGAATAATGTGCATCAAGTGAGACAATTCATTGGTCTCACCAGTTATTTTCGACGGTTCGTTAAAAATTATGCTATCGTAGCACGTCCCTTAACAGCTTTAACAAAGAAAAATACTGTGTGGTCTTGGTCTGAAAGTGAAGAGGATGCATTCACAAAATTAAAAGAAACACTTACCAATAAACCAGTACTTCAAATATATGATCCTTCAGCAGAAACAGAAATTCATACAGATGCCAGTAAACTAGGCATAGCCGGTGTGATGCTGCAGAAACACAATGACTTACTTCATCCAGTTAATTATTACAGTAGGCAAACTAACAGTGCAGAGAAGAACTATCACTCATTCGAGTTGGAAACGCTAGCGGTTGTGGAAACCATCCAAAAGTTTCGAGTTTACTTGTTAGGTTTAAAATTCAAAATTGTGACAGACTGTAATGCGTTAAAGACAGCTTCAACCAAACGCGACTTAATACCACGAATAGCACGTTGGTGGTTACAATTGCAAGAGTTCGACTTCACAGTGGAATATCGACCCGGAAGTAGAATGGCACACGCTGATGCTCTAAGTCGGAATCCATCTCAAACAGAAATACCACCAGAGGAACGGTTTATTCTTAGAATTGAACCTGCTGATTGGGTATTATCTGCTCAATTAACAGACCAAAAGATTTCAATGATTAAGGATATCTTGTCTAAACCTCCTGCGTCTGAATACGAGCGAAAAATTTACAAGGATTATGCACTCAGAAATGACCGAGTCTACAGGATAACCGTTCGTGGAATTCAATGGGTAGTTCCTTGTGGAATGAGGCAACGAGTTCTAAGATCTGTTCATGACGAAATGGGACACTTTTCAGTTGAGAAGACATTAAATAAACTCTGCCAAACGTATTGGTTCCCAAGAATGAAGGAATACGTCGAGCGGTATATATCTTGTTGCGTACCGTGCTTATATAATAAGATGCCTGCTGGTCGTAGAGAAGGTTTCTTACATCCTATCGCCAAGGAAGCAATTCCGTTTCATACAGTTCACCTTGATCATCTCGGACCTTTTCAAAAGTCATCAAAGAAAAATGCACATCTACTTGTAGCTATAGATGCTTTTACGAAATATGTGTTACTTGAACCTGTCAGATCTACGGAAAGTAAATATGTTACAAGATTTTTGGACAAATTGTTTAATTTGTATGGTGTACCTACACGAATAATTACAGACCGAGGATCAGCATTTACTGCTAGAAGCTTTGAAAAATTTTGCAAAACTTTTCACATTATACATATTCAGAATGCTGTCGCAACTCCCAGGGCAAACGGACAAGTTGAACGATTGAATAGAACAATAAAGTCTGCTCTTTCAACAACATCAACTACGGAAGATACATGGGATCGGGTAGTACCACAAGTACAATTTGCAATCAACAACACCGTTCATAAAATAACGAGACAAACACCTTCGCAGCTATTAATGGGTTACAGTCCGAAATCAAAATCAGATTCAGCATTAGTTACAGAAGTAATGGACGAGGTTCGACTAGATCTACAGAAATTACGATCAGATGTGTCCGCAAGAATTCGTAACGAACAAGCGAAACAAAAACAACGTTTCGATAAGAAAAGGAAAGCACCTCATGTATATAAAAAGGGAGATTTAGTTTTAATTCAAATGAGAGTATCTGGTGATGGGTCTAGTAAGAAACTGACTCCTCCGTTTGATGGACCAATGCTTATAGATAAAGTTTTACCTAACGATCGGTATCGCGTAAAAGACATGCCCGGTTCAGTGCGTCGCCAAACCGGTAGTTATAATAATGTGGTTGCCGTTGACCGTATGAAACCTTGGATACCTCCCCGAGGTGTGTCTGAGGATACTTCTAGTGCTAGTGGAGATGATGGAGTTCCTTTTCCAGATTCGAATTAGGAACCTTAGCATCACGAGGACGTGACGAACTCAGGTTGGCCGAATGTAAGGTACGAAATATAAATCATAACGAATATATCAAAACTTTACTCCAGTAATAATTGCCTTTCCATATTTGTTTCTTTTGAATCTCATATTTAACATCGATAGGCTGGCGACTGGTATCCCATTTGTTTTTGTTTGTATGNCTCAAAGCATATAAAAATTATACGGCTTAAATGTGAAGTTGGGTGCAAAAGAATACAATTAAATCCTCTGTCGGGAAAAAACGAAATGACTTTCCGAACAACCAATATATTGCACGAAATGTGGGTCCTCAAAAGAAATATGAGCAACTCATCATTGTAAATCACAACTCAATTTTAATTAGCTCGCATAAAGTTAATTCGTATTGCAAATTGTGCTTGAAAAATAACTATTTTACGCATAAATAATTGCTTTAATTTGATTTGAGTGTACTATGACATTGTTCAAATGTAACTGATGATATGAGTAAATTTTTCAGTAGGAGGTGCGTTACTATATATACCGTTAAAGTCCATACTATATCGAACTCAAATATTATCTTGTGTACTATTGTTCCCAAAACGCTTACAAATAATATTATTTTAAAATACATATGCAAGTCGTAGTTGATAACTGAACGATAATGAAGATCTTTTATTATATTTTTCTGACAGTTTTCGGCGCAAGTGGTAAGTTACTATATAATGTTAAATATAAAAAGACAATGAAAATATATCCCTCGTATTGAACCCTCTACAAAAGAACTTAAATTAAAGGGTTAATATTTGTGACTATCATAATATCAACTAAGTCACCATGAAGTCGCTTTAAGTATTTTGAAAATTGAAAATAGCTGTTTTTATGTATCTATTACATATATATATTGAGAGCATATTTAGTGATAATTGTTTCAATTTGTTTTCGACAATCTTTAAATTTAGAAAAAATATTTTTATTCATTGCACATAATCGACTGATAAATATACATTAGGATTACAATTAGGTCAATATTTAGTTTTATCACCGTTGGCCGCAATACACGATTCCAATCGGGAATTCATACTCCCGATTAAAGACTCCAAATATTTAGGGACCAAATCGTTCCAAATGGTTTCGATTTTGACCATCCAATTGTCAATGGAGCGTGCAGTCTCTTTTTCAAGGTTACCTTTCATCAATTTCCAAAGATTTTCGATAGGGTTGAGGTCTGGCGAACAAGCTGGCCACTTTATGACCTCAAATTCTTTACCATCAAACCACTCTTTGTTTTCGATCAATACTATTGATAATTGTAGGGCATGTGACACAACAATCGATCGGTAATTTGATTCTCAATTCAAACGTGTGCTTTGTTTGCATGGTAATCACCTAGCATCAAATTAATCAATCAAAAACTAAGTGACATAATTTTATCGCCAAATCTGCTCCCAACTATATGTATTGTCGGGAAGTGTCATGATGAACTCTATACACCATTTTTAATGTTAGACATGTAGAAAAAAGTATCAAAAAATCACGCACTATAGCGAAAGAGTATTATATTTTCCAGACGAATAAATAAACATAACATAAATCACTCTAAATAAAGAATTCAAAACGCGATTTTATTCCTCCACAATTAGACCGCTACGTTTACTTTATGTTTTTTTATTTGACTGCTTGTTGAATTGCGTGGTAAAAGAAAAAGGCCAAGGTTGTATTATACAATTAAGATCAGGCTTTGACGAAATTGAACGATTTTTAATTTTTAAACAAAAAACNTCATGAATTGCATAATCACTATGCTAATGATAAGGATTATAGTGGTGAAATGCATTTACCACCTCGAAGAAAAATTGATAATTTCGTCAGTGATGACGTAGACGCAGACGAACCTACTAATAGAATTGTTGGTGGAGAAAAGGTTAATAACATTGAAGAATACCCTTTTCATGTGGTGATGATTGGTGAAAATGACGAACATTATAGAGTTTGCGGAGGAGCAATAATTGCAGATAAATTCATCATCACTTGTGCTCACTGTTTTGTTAGGTAGGTGAAACAAAATATACTTAAATGTTTATAAGCAACAACGTAACATACAGCAACATCAAATTTTTCATATTTACAATCGACTTATAGCAAGACGAGACAATACGATATTGTCTTAACTGATTCAAATATTATCTCAAGAATTATTGATCTCAATGTTGATATAATAATAAAAAAGAAGGTTTGTTCCAGCATGCACAAGAGCCCAGATAACTTTTTGAAGTCAAACTTCTTTACGCACGGTAGGATAAGTTCGCTTCACGCGAGTTGCTACGTAACGAAATCATGCAACGGTTGTCCGCCCTCTACTCGGCCACGTAGTCGAGTTCGTGGTGGGGATAGCTTGAGCCGTGAGCGCGCTTCAATGCAACGTTCGTTACAGGCAACTCCGGCATGTATAGTGTAAAATTTAAATTCGTAGTGTAAAATAATACCATTAAACCAATTTCTTAACCTCTATCCCGATATGTTTCTGTGTTTAAAGAAGTTTCACTTCAGTAGCGTGTTATATAAATAATTACACGTTGTTTTTTTTTGCTAAACATTTGTATTGTATTATACGCTCTACAACGATGTAATTTATAAAACAAATTCAACTTTAGTCGTAGTGCTTAAAATAATATTTCACACCTCAATTGTAGATATCCGTATTAAAAAAACAGTAATTATTTTGATTTGCAAAAAAAAATTATATGCACGAGAGGATTCTCTTTTGTTAAAATAAAACAAGATGATGTTTTGTTTATTTATGTCACGTACATAAAGGATCGCATGTAGAAAACCTCATAAAATCAGCCAAAATCACAATTTTTCAAAAATTCCAGCGGGACATAAATTGACCATATTAGAATGTTCGTCAATTGCACCATAATATGAACTGACTGCATTTCATTATTACTTAAAAGTAAAAAATTGGTTTCGTAAAAACAGAATAACAAGCACATATGTTAGATAAAATGATGTTGTTGCAGTATTGATGCTGTAGACCATCACGTGAAAGCTGGAATATCGAATTTACTGCAGAAGGCGCAAATTCGAGAGGGTGCTAAAGTATTTAAACATAAAAAGTATCCTGGTGGCTACTTTGAGAACGACATTGGACTTCTAAAGGTATGTTCAAATAAATGTCGACTTCCATTACCGAATTAATTTAGGCAAGTACCTATTATAAATGTTATGTTACTTTGAGTAACACAAAAAGATTGTAAATAAGACTAACACTAAATCTAGGAGCGTCAGATGGTCGTACGTTGCGGGTTACCCCGTTTTTCGCGCTACAATAATTTGAAAACCCATCATCATCATGAGGTTATCAGTCTTAAGACTGGTTAGACACGCACCTCCACTTTTCCTATCCTGAGCTAATCTTTGCATTTCCCTAAAACTAGAACAACCCCCATCCTTAACTACTTCCGAACAGTGATCTAATCTAGGTCTACCTCTACCCCTCCTAACTTCCGTTTCTGCCTCTAATATGTCTTTCACTAGACCTTCATGCCTTAGAAGGTGTCCTACTAACCCATCTCGCCTGTTTCTTATTAACTTCCATAGAGTCTTCTGTTCTCTTACTCATTCTAATACTTCGTCATTTCTAACCTTCTCTATCCACTGTATCTTCATCATGCCCGTGTAACATCTCATTTCGAACGCTTCTAACCTTTTCTTTTCTGCCGCACTGTCCATGTTTCGCACCCATACAGCGCCGTGCTCCAAACAGACACCTTTAACAAACTTTTTCAAATTTCTAAATTAACCGTTCGCGAGATTAGAAGTGACCTCTTTTTATTGCAAGCGTCTCGACTTTACGCTATCCTCTGCTGTATATCCCTACTACTCCTTCCGGCCTGACTCATCTGACTTCCTAGATACCTATAATCGACCACTTCTTCTAATTTTTCGTCTCCTATATTTATATTCACTCTTGCTCAACTTCTTCTTCCCTTGGATATCAGTTTTTTGTTTTGCATTTATTTATTTTCATACAGTAGTGTTTTGTCAGTACCGCTTCCTTTTTATCTCTAAGTGTTCCTTGATAGATGCTAATACTGCTATATCATCTACAAATCTAAGCATACTAATCTTTTGTCCCTGTATATTTATCCCTACAGTTGTACTGTCTTTAATGATGTTGATCGCGTCTTCCATGTAAAGATTAAAAAGTAGCGGTGACAGTGTGCATCCCTGTCTGACTACCTTCCCAATATTTACTCCTCTACGTTGCAGTCCCAGCTCTATAACTGCCTGTTGGCCTTTGTACAAACTAAGTGTCATTCTTCTACCTTTGAAAACCCATAATTAGCAAAATTAAATACAGGGTAAACAAAGCTTTTTGAAAATTTCGTAATGGCCGGCTTGCTCAACTAAACATAGGCGTTACCTCTAGCCTGCCTCGGCTGTATGAGTTTGAAAAGATATTTTTCTTGTGAGGCAATGCATAGACGGATAGCCGAAACAGATTTGATATCGATACCGTCAAAGCGAAGCTTCAAGTATAATGTAATGTTAAATTATCGTGTAAAGATTTTTATGTATTTACCCCACAAAATGCCGTTTTTATTGTCTCCCGTCTAAAACCCGCATCTTTAATGCCGGTAACCCTGAAATGAGGAACTAGCAGGTGGCAACCCTAACTAGACCTCATTGCTAAAAAATGTGTAAGTGGAGACTGCCATTCTTCTCAAACAACGGTTCAACAAAAGATTAAAACAGTTCCTTCCAGGTTAAAGAACCGTTCAAATTTAGTGCGAAAGTGGGAAAAATAGGCTTGCCTCATGCTGCTGCATGTTTTATAGTGGGCGACATTGTAACAATCCTAGGATTCGGCCAAACTACTGTACATCCAACTGAAATACCGAACGAGAACCTTCACGTCTTAAAAGCTCCACTGACTTCCCGGGAAAGATGTATGGAACGAAAAATTGAATTTGTGGGCGTTGAAATGACAGAGAGAGTGCTTTGTACTGATACGCCACCAGGTTATGGTGTATGTTTTGTAAGTGAGCAAATATTTNAATTCAATTAAGTATTCGAAAAGTTTGTCTTCAAAACTATAAGTACCTGTTGCTATATTATGCTAATGAAGTATTGATTAAAATATGTTAAAACTCTTTGTCCACATAATCAAAATAACTATACAACATTCTAATACAGACTCTATCTCAGATTGTTTTGATTTGTGCGATGCCAAATAAAATCCGAGAGGCACAACTGACATTCAACACTTATTGTTTATCCGAAAAATAAACGGAAAATAGAAAATTCGGATGCGATAGTATAATGCTATCTTTAAAATATTAAAAAAACACTTTGAACTTAACAAAGTCATACGAGACTATTCTAATGATTGAATGGTGAAAAATGCTACTAACTGATTAAAATTGCAAAAAGTCGATGTTGTTGATTCGAGTTCGTAAAGGTAAATGTTTGTGTATAGAAATTAAAATTAAGCTGCTCAATGGTTCTATAAATTATTCGGCTCTTACCTCAACAATGCGAAATAGTTTTAAATTTTAAAATCAACAATTTTAAATTTACCCAATTATCTTTTAATAGACTGAAGCAATGAAGGCTTTTAAAAATAACAGAGGAAAATAATATTAACAAAAGAAGACCCACATCAATTGGACCATTGGATTCACCACTCCTTATGCTTTTAAGCATTCGTTGCAGTGTCTGAAATGGTTTCTTATTTTTGACACGGTGTTTCTACTTTTGTTTCCGCTTCATTTTTTACTTACTTATTTATTTATTTACACTACCTGGGCACGAAGGTCTAGACAGGGACATACAGGGTTTGTCCGGAAAGTAATAGGACTGTTTTCCTTCCGCTGCGACTGTACTGTGAGTAGTGCAAGCCCAAAATGCAGCTTTCGTTAGAGTAGAGGTACGGGATTAAATTCTGTGTGAAACTCGGTAAATCTGCGACAAAGACGTTTGATATGATCAAGCAGGCTTACCCAGATGTTGCTGTAGCAAGAAGCGGTGTGTTTCGGTGGCACCAGGCCTTTTCAGAGGGCCGGGAAGAGGTCGCCGATGAAGACCATGCTGGAAGACCTTCGACTTCGACAAATACCGACAATGTGACTCGTGTGCTCGATGTTTTGAACTCCAGATATTAAATTTACCAAAATCTGTGGTTCATGACATTGTGACGAAACATTTGAACATGCACAAGGTGTGCGCGAAGATGGTCCCAAAAGTGCTCACTGACGACCAGAAATTGCGGCGAGTTTTGAATAACGTAATCACAGGTGACGAGTCATGGATCTTTGAGTATGATCCCTAGACAAAGAGGCAATCTTCCGAGTGGCACACGCCGACGTCTCCTCGCCCAAAAAAGGGAAGAATGAGCAAATCCAAAGTGAAAACGATGCTCATTGTCTTTTTTGACATGAAAGGCATCGTCCACCATTAATTTGTTCGTCCTGGACAAACCGTCAACGCCAAGTTTTACGTGGAAGTGTTCAAGAGACTCAAACGAAGGGTCAATCGGGTCCGACAAGACATCGCAGCCGACTGGAAGTTGCACCACGACAACGCCCCGGCTCACACCGCCTTTCTTGTGTGCAGCTACCTGACCAAGGCCGGCATCCCAACGCTTCCGCAGCCGCCCTATAGCCCAGATGTGCCCCCCTCGGACTTTCTTATGTTTGCACGCCTGAGAAGGCCGATGAAAGGCAAGTATTTTGAGACGATAGAGGGGATCCAAGCAGTATGCATCGCGGCTCTTCCGGAGAATGCCTTCCGTGACGCCTTCAATGCTTTGAAATCGCGCTGGCAGCGCTGCATCGACGCAGAAGGAGCCTATTTTGAAAGTTTTTAAAGAATTGTAACGATTGGCTCAATAATTTTTTTTAAATCGACTCAGCCCTATTACTTTCCGGACAAACCCTGTATTAGTGGCAGAAACGAAAGTTAGGAACGGTAGAGGTAGACCTAGATTAGATCAGTGTTCGCAAACAGTTAAGGATATGGGTTGTTATAGTTTCAGGGAAATACAAAGATTAGCGCAGGATATGAAAGAGTGGAGATACGTGTCCAACCAGTCTTAGGACTGACGACCTTATGATGATAACTCAACAGCGGAAATACCAATTAGAGAGTAAATAGAAACACGTATTAATACATATTAACAGTACTCAAAACTTACAATTCAGCAGAACAAAAGTTGGTTAAACAATAGTTAATGTAATTTTAGACTTTACGGGTAACCAAAACATAAATAGGGTTTATCTGACAGGTTAGAAAGAAAAATTAGGTCCGCTTGTAATCACCTTCATTCAACCTCTGCAGTTTACATTGGTTCGGCAATTCTTGTTTTGTTACACCTTGTGGCAAACAAAAACCATCCATCTTAAAGCACAAAAATTTTATAAATATGGTCTTCAATTCTAATTTGTAAATACTGCACCCACGATCAAATAATTGGTGCATACTCCAATTTTGGTCTTTGAGTGCTAAAATCAATCTGTACGTTTTTAAAAATCGCTTATTAGAGACTCTATATATGTTGTCGAAAGGTCAACTTTCAGTCAAATAAAACACCGATATCACAAAATACGGATGGTCTGTCAAGAACATGATTAATTATGTACAAAACTACTAATACTTTTCGAATTTTGTTTTTTTTCTTTTTTCTTGGCTCGTCTTGAATAATGCTAACCAATTTGTAGGTAATTCTCACTTGAAGAATTGTGGCACAGAAACCCTGTTATTTAGGTACAAATAACATAATTCCAATTCAATTAAGTATTCGAAAAGTTTGTCTTCAAAACTATAAGTACCTGTTGCTATATTATGCTAATGAAGTATTGATTAAAATATGTTAAAACTCTTTGTCCACATAATCAAAATAACTATACAACATTCTAATACAGACTCTATCTCAAAAGTCGAAATATAAGCCACTTTTTTTTAATGCTAACTTTTTGATGATATTTGTTTGGTTTACATGTAATAGTAAAATGATGCTCAAGTAGACCTTTATAACTTTTCAAACTTCACTTGTATTGATGGAATAAGACACTTTCGATTTTCGACTACTTTAGTCCATTAAGATACTTCCAAGATTTTAAACAGTAGATGCTAATTTTATAATAGACACGGTCCATAATGAACTTGAAATACTTATTTCTCTAGTCTATTCTTGTACTCGTCGTGTTTATTTTCAATTCTGAAGGATACATTCATAAATTCACACACACTTACTTGTGCCACATATTCATTATTGATAACGGTATAACTGAGATTATTACTGTTTTATCTTTATTGAAAAGAAATATTCAAACGTTAGACTACTAAATTTTGAATGTTTTTTTCCAATTTTTAAATAGACTTGTCAGTACAACAGCAGAATTCTACTATTATTAAAAATCAGCTACAGCAAAAAAAATATTTTAATATCTAAAGTATAATTCCTTAGTCTACTTGTCAGCGAATTCTTAAAAAAACTTCAACGAGCTTTATTTAAAAAATAAAAGAAACAACACGTGCAATTCAGTACACGTGATAGAAGTGAAACTTCTTTGGCGATCTCTATACCTTTATAACGAATAAGTAATGATTGGTGAAAGAAAGCGATATTACGAGAATTCTCCAACATTTTTATCTTTGGTCCACCTAAGCCTAAGGTGTATTACTTTAATACGTTTTCATGTAATTCAATAAGTAATAAAAAAATGGTCAAATTTTTTTCGCTTCCGTTTATTTTTCCAAGTGCTTAAGAAACCATAAACTATCAATAACTACAAGGAATTAGTAATTAGTAATTAATAATACTCACTATTAAATAAATATTAATTGTTTTGTTAAATAAACATTTACTGTAATACATTTATTGTAATATAACTGCATAGATATAACCGAAAACCTAATTTAGCACTATAGTATAGTGAATATACATTATAGGTACTATAATATATGAGATACCGGTCTCTAACAGCTGACTGTAATACCGATATGCGCATGCGCGCTTTTCTATTCTCATAGCCTATCGCGTCGCGATACGAAACGTTGTAAAATGTGTCGTTTCATGGCCTTGAGATTTTACTCTCATCGAGCCCAAAGAAGTGTTATTTCAAAAATATTTTTGTAACCTTCATGGTTCAAAAATTTTGAAAGCCTCTAATTCCTTCATTTTTCCTTAGTCCATTTGGTGATATGCATATGGTGGGTGTTCTTTTACTGCGACAATACTGCCTTTTAATTTAAGTGATGGATATGTTACTTTTGTTAGTTATTACGCATTTATATTGGCAAGAATGTCTGCTTGATATCTATAAACTTAAAAACAAATGCGGAATGTGCCTATTTCAAATGTCTGGTTTTTGTAAAAATAACGTGTTAATTAGATATTTCACCAGATTTAAAGATTAATAAACCTTTTCTAGCTGTTGAAAATAGATTAATTAATAGAACGGTCAACAGCTACGAGTTCATAATAAATCAAATCCACGAAATTCCACTAGACACATAACAGAACTTTTTTCAAGGCGTTATCTCTTAATAACCAGTTCGAAGATTTTACTTTTGTTTGCTTTACATGCTAAAATTATGGAAATAGATCCCTTTTTCACAAATTGCATTTTAATAAAACGATGATCTTTGGAAGTATTTGGCAATTGACAACGAACATTAGATAAACTAACACAGGGTGTGATAGAAGTGATTCCATATTGATCAGTTCTAATTTTAAGTAGGTAAAACCGGAATTAACAAATACTTTTAGCTTATTTTAGCTGTGACTAGACACATTTTAGCTAAAACTAGTTTTTACGACACTTTTCAGTAAATTCTAGGTTTAACGTAATAAAAATTAACACTTTGCAGTTATTGTAACACAGCAATTTTGTACGCTCTCCATACGCTATTTTTTATTCAACGTAATACTGTTTATTTGGAAGTCCATGGATTTTTAAACAAAGAACATGTTTTTTTCTTAAAATTCTTGAAAGTCCTGAGCGATAATCGACTAGAGCCAACAGGCGCACTTAACTCTAAAATCTTGTCGTAATGCTGACGTCGATTTCTCCTTTGATGTCATTTACAATGCTAAATCCTTTTCACGGGTTTCCGTTTTCGCTGATCCGACAAGGCCTATTTTTCAATAGCTTTGGGGTATATTGCGTATTTCAAATAAAAGAAGAAATACATACTTAACTAAACCATATTTTTTTTTCACCTTCTTCATGCTGCAAATCTATTGAACTTTAAACTATAACTTACATCCATAATTCACATCCATGTTCTACTTCTCTTTAACTAAACTTTATTTAATTTTAACTAATATTAATTCTGTAAACTTTGCATTCAAAACATTATTTCTCAGTTACAATTACAATCTGTTTTATTTCTTATTTTTCATCCTTTTTTTCGCATAATAATACTATGTCATTCTCCCTCACAAACTCCCATAATCCCCGAAGCCGAAACCTACTCAGGCAGACAATGAGAATTAAGTTTTAAAGATAATTAAATTGAGGGTGTCTGTAAGTAAAATCTTGTGAACAAAACGATGGACTAATGCAGTTACATTTATTAAGCTCTCAAATTTTCGCCAACATTCTTGGCTTCATCAGGAGATCGCTACGAAAATATAAACGAGATATTGAAAATTACATTTTTTCGTTGAATGTACTTTCATCTTGTAAATTAATATTTGAAAGGCATAATTAAATTAACTGTAAACTTATGAGGACATAATTAAATCTATATATGTGTAAATAACATTTAAAACACCATAATAATAATTATGGTTAAATTTTCAAAACAAAATGTTACAAATTGCAGTAATTCAATCAATGACAGGTCTACTGGAAGGAAATGTAGGTTGTGATCATAGATCTAAATTAAGAGCAATAAGTGGACCCCATAGGGCGACCTCGTGTGGTAAACCAACGAAAAGGAAGGTAGTGAATACTTATTGTATAGGTAGCAAATAGCAGTAAATGGTGCTCAGGTTTTTATGGTCAGATCTTGTGTTCATACAGTTATTAGTTCTGTATGTATGCGCTATTTCCAAAAAAAGACGCTTTTGGATGGTGTGGCAAGTGGCCAGTGCCCCCAATTCTTCTCTGTACAGAATGAAATTTCTGCTCGGATGTCAAAAGGCGAAGGAACCTTCCTGGGACACACTTTACGAAAACCTAGCTCCTCTGTAATCATGGAGAACGTGCTCCCACAACGTGTACCAACTTCAGATGCAATATCATTGACGGTCAGATGCCTGTCACCCTGAAGAAGTTGTTTAACACTTAACACTGGCGATATTATCGTTGGTGATGCTTGGGCATGATCGGCGAACATGGTTCTCGCGACCTTTCACTAATTGTCTTTTTTTGCCATGGAAACACTCTAGCTGGTGAAAGTGTTTCATCTTTGAGCTGTGCAGTAAATCTGCTCAGGATGTTTGCTTGTTTTACACCTTTCGTGGCAAAAACTTTAATAGTAATGCTCGGCGGAATTGACAAGGGAACCTTCTTCACAGAGATCTTCACGGTGGGAACTAAGAAAAACGAACTAGGTCACTATCCTGTTTCTTTCACTTCTGACATCCCCATCCATCACTTCACGAATTTCAAAAATACTACAAATCGGCGTATAATTTATTGTAATGAAAGAGCAATTAGCAGAGGGTAATTCAAGTGTATCCTGGACTCAATTAATATAAACTCTACAAGTATATGAACTGTTCCAATTATTAAAAACAGTTTAGAATTTATTAACTGGCAATAAAGGAAAATAAAATAAAAAATGGCTAGTTAGAACTATCCATCCGGCATGTATTGAAAGAAATACAATTTTGTTACAATAAATCGCATTTTCGGTATTCAGAAATTGACTATCTTACTACAGAATAATTAATTTTAATGTATGAATTATTTATTCTATTGAGTCTAGCGACTAGAAAATCATTAATCCTCATTCCAATCATTCGCGTAAATGACGACCATGAGTAGCAATTTCTCCTACGTACAGTCAGCATGAAGATAACAGAAATAGTTCTTGAAAGCAGATTGCTGATATAGTCTCTGCTGGATAAGCGTACGGAAAAGTGTATCTGCAATAACATAAGATCTCAAAACAACGTTTCAATTTCAATTTTTAATAATTGAAATTTAATTTTGGCGAAAAATTATTGTTTGCTACAGGACGTTTCGACCCTCCCAGTCAGAACATACATCGTATGAAAAGTTTTGTTTACACACGAAGATAATACTTGAGTCGTACAAGAAGACATGCAGAAACCAATAATGAATGTAGGTTACACCCCTGATTTTTAGTACTAATGCCTGTTAGAGAATCTGAGTTACACGCCAAGCTAGTGTTTGTATTTCAAATACCTAACTAATAAGAGTTTAAGAGAATTCGCGAATGACTTTCGAAACTAACGGCAAATAGTTGGAAAGGAGGGCGATTTTCACAAACAAGGGGAAATTGGCATTTATTGCGGAAGGAAGAAATAAAATAATAATGATTGAAATGATAATAAAACAGATAAATAGTTTATAACCGAACTTTTAGTACGATACGATCGGCGACGCATATTGTGAATATATGTATCTCTAACTTCCGAGGATTGAGAAATAACTTAAGATCATCTTTTCTTTTGACAATAAGATGTGTGCGATTAAAGATAATTAAAATTATATGAAGAAATGAAAAGATATCTAAAACCTTTAGCAAGTAGAGTTTTTTGTTTGTATTTCGGATTCGTCGCAACACTATGCGACCAAAGATAATTATAATTATATATAGAAATGAAAAAATATCTAAAACCTTTAGCAAGTATAGTTTTTAATATCTGAATTTCGGATTGGTCACACTTCAGTAACGGTCATTCTGCTCCTAAACTAAAATAAGCCTAGGGTTGCCATCCGTCCGGGTTTCCCCGGATTTGTCCTAGTTTAAAGGGCATCCGGGGAGCGTCCGGGGGGGCTTCATTTGTAGTCCTGGTTTAAAAATTTAAAGTCTTGGGCCGCCCGCCACACACGTAAAAGAAATCTAACTGATTATTAAAACAATTTGTAACAAACTGTAATAAGATTCTGTTTTGTTAGGTACATTGAAAATGATGATAAAGAATGACTAAATTTAATTTTAAGGTCTGAAAATAAATAAAAGGGTGATTTATGACATTTTCAACTGTTTTTTGTTACACTGACTATGTTTAAAAAAAGCCGTTGACATGTCCGGATTCTGGACTCTAAAATCCGGGGTTTTCACGCGTCTTGTCCTGGTTTCCAAATTTTAGAGATGGCAACCCTAAATAAGCCTCATTTTAAAACAAATTGTTGTTAAATGTTTGAAAGCCTTTACTTACAATCGTTAACGAAATGAATCCTATAATTGGAATTACCTAGCTGAAATCGCACCAGTTAGTTTTGTAGGGATGTAGTTTTAGGCTTTTGTACAAAGTGTGGTGTAGTAAGGATTTATTCGCATTAATTCACTTTCGCCCTTTTGAATAGAAGGCTTTAGATTGTCACGTACACTGCAAATGCTGACTAAAACCCCTCCTGGAGTAGAGATGTTAACCCGAAAGTTATGACTTCCAAGGGAGGATTGTTGGGAAGATTGGGGAGGGGGAGAGGTAAAAGTGGGAAGGGGTGTTTGGAGGGAGGAATGGTGTGGGTCATCACAAAAGTAGGGTGGGTACTCGCGCTGAAAAGCGAAATTAGAAATGAGCAAAAGTGAGCAGCTGAGTAAAGAAGGGGGCAGGGCCTTCTGAAACGGTCGTTTGGTTTAGGGGCGAAGTCGGAAAGTGTCGAGATAGACGGGTTTGGCTGACCTGACACTTAGACCCTAAGATTTGCTGCGAAAGGTACACTGATTTCTTTCAGAATTTGGATATTTCTGATAAACCATTAGTTGTTGAGTGCGGAGCGAAGAATCCGCATGTAAGTTAGTGCATAAACTGATTTACGCTCTTTATATAAGGAGTCTTGATGACCTTGGTCACCCGGATTTTGGGTTTTTCGGTGTTGAACTTGTCTCTTAAAACTTTTCATCTTATTTTCATCATTTTAGTAACGGAAACTTAGATGTTAGCAAAAGTTTTTTCGAGCTATAGTCGCCGAACCATTATTTTGTAAAATTCTCGCATACAGAACGCGAAATCACCCCTGATAACGTCCAACAGCTACTAAATTTATACTTACTGTTCGAAATCCTCAGACTGATAGCGTGTGCTTTCTTTTGAAACTCCTCGTACATGACTGAAATGAGTACTTCCTACACCAAATACGTTGATGATTATGATGAAGTGAAAAAGGAAGAAAACTTTGCATATCCTTTAGGGTGCCTTTCGCAATATCCGACAGGACAGCAACTTACTACTATTTGTCTTCTAATTAGGAGTGTGCAAAA
The DNA here is from genome assembly GCF_000699045.2 of Agrilus planipennis. Lineage (NCBI taxonomy): Eukaryota > Metazoa > Arthropoda > Insecta > Coleoptera > Buprestidae > Agrilus > Agrilus planipennis. The sequence goes on from NW_020439094.1 coordinate 39,915, forward strand.
CTGCGAAATTAAATTTTGACTTGTATCTTTAAAACAAACATTCACGTGGTCGAATTTTCATTATTTCACTTAATAGTTCAGGAAAAGTGCGTTGCCTTCTTAGTCACCCTTCATATAAACTATAACCGCGTGATTATTGTTAACAATGGTTATAAAACTGTGCTCCACTTAGTTTTATTTGAGTTTTTGTATTAGTTGCCCTTCATGATCATTCCACTGTCATTTATGTTTTTCATTTCCAAAGAGCGGCCAACTTCGAGGTAATTAATCATTCGTGAACGACATATAAATGACCACGGATTTCGAGGGTTTTCTGGAAATATTAGGACCATTCCGGAGAAATGAGGTGACAATATAAATTAGTCTCTGACTGACAGGACAGCCAGTGAGTTGATGAGACAAACTGATACGAATTCAAAGCGAGAACAATGTGAATACAGGGTGATATAATTACAAGGTCAAATAAATAAGCATCGGTAGAGTGAGACATTAGATATATAGATATTATAGAGTGAGAGCGAGTGAAATAAATAAGTAGTACAGCCCATTTCAATTTGTTTGAATCGTGACCTTGAAGAAATCTGGGCGAAGATAGAAAGAATACACACTAGGCGTGAGCAAGACAGAAATAGTTGGAACAAGCTTGAACGAGCAGAGCTCTCGATGGGCGGTCTTAGGAGATCGGCTAGAACTGTACAGTACTAGACGAAAATGTTTAGCAATTTCTTAAAACAAAAATGTATA
>NW_020439094.1:40887-87433 GCF_000699045.2 Agrilus planipennis
GCGAAGATAGAAAGAATACACACTAGGCGTGAGCAAGACAGAAATAGTTGGAACAAGCTTGAACGAGCAGAGCTCTCGATGGGCGGTCTTAGGAGATCGGCTAGAACTGTACAGTACTAGACGAAAATTAGCAATTTCTTAAAACAAAAATGTATATAAATCAACAATAGAAAACAAAGCAAAAGTTTTATAGGTGTGTAGAGCGTTAATTTACTTGACCTTATGACCTTATAATGATAATGATGTGCCGAATATTTAGATATAAGTGTGCAAGGAAATATCTGGGAAAGGAAAATGTTTATAGCAATTTGTTAAAACAAAAATGTATATAAATTAACAATAGAAGACAAACAAAAGTTTTATAGGTGTGTAGAGCGTTAATTAACTTGACCTTATGACCTTATAATGATAATGATGTGCCGAATATTTAGATATAAGTGTGCAAGGAAATATCTGGGAAAGGACGTTATATGTACTGTGTTTGTTTGGTTTTTCAGTGGGATGTATTCAGTGCCTTCGATTTGGATGGCTTTCATTCATAATGAGTAAATTTACTGAATCTGATATTTCATGACATTTTAATACCTACTACCGTCACGCTATACCTACGAGCGTTGAAAAAAAGTTATGCAGCGTCGCTGTCATACCAGAATTTTGCTTACATTTACTTTTGACTTACAATTAGTAAGACATCTACAATATATAGTAATCTTCGACTGTCGACATTGATCAGCTGTAATATATATCACACGGCGATTTTATTTTTCCTGAGAGTGATGCCATATAGGTGCACGANAAAACAAAGCAAAAGTTTTATAGGTGTGTAGAGCGTTAATTTAATTCACTTGTTATTATTTTTGGCTAAATATGCTTTTAAATAAAGCATATTCTTAAATTTTAACGAGGCAGTTTAAATAATTTTGCAAATGATACTGTACACTATTGTCTAGCTCTCGCTCGATGATCGGTGAAGAAATGAGCTCCGCAGACAAATAGGATTGATTGAATTTGGAATTATGCTACGGCGCATCCTAAAAAAGGGCAGGGGCATATCTCCAACTTCTTGAAACGAACAGTAGCTGTAGTTTGTGTTATAGTGTAAAATAAGTCAGTTATAAAAGGCCCGTCTAAATGAATAAGTAATTTACCAGAAAATTCCTTACAAAAGGATTTGCAATTGATTTTACAAATTATTTTATGAAACTTTGATTTATTTAATATATGGCTGTTTTTCCTTTGCTTTACGAAAAGTAGAATTAAACTGTTAGGTATTATTGACGCAATTGGAATTTAGGAATTTAAGCAAATAAAGCGATGAATTTTTACCACTACAGGTAACCTCAAATTAATGAGGAGAAATTGTTGCTGTAGTAACGCCCTCGCCGGGAATCGAATTCGCGTCCCTGATTTTAGGCATCATTGCTCTATCATCATTAAGCCTTTTCAGAAGAAATTTTGTAGGGTTTTCAATACATTAAAGTAAATTAATTTTTGCATTAATTTTTATTGCTACAAATAATCTCAAATTAAGGAGAAAAAATTGTTGCCGCTGTGACACCTCTCGTAGCTTAGTAAAGCAATGGTGGCAGGGCCCCTAGTTCGATTCCCGGCGAGGGCGTGACAGTAGCAACAATTTTTTCTCATTAATTTGAGGTTATCTGCAGTGGTAAAGATTAATTCAAAAATTAATTCATTTTAATGTATGTAAAACTACAAAAATTATTCTAAAAAGACCTTTAACAAATAAGGTACCTTAAGGTTTCACAACAATTTTCTCGTATTGCTTAAATTTTGAGAGTAGGTACTTATCCTTTTTTATTTCGTAGTGTATTTACTTAGGTATCATACAATATTATGGGACGAAGAAAACAATATGTAAACAGAATTGAAGTTAAATAATTAATTTTTAATAACTGGGAAAGTGGCCATATTTACGATGGTGTAGTTAAATATGGCCATGTAAAGTGATCACATTAACGACATAAATTGGATAGGCAATTTCTATTTTTAAGTGGTTTTGATGTTTTAAATGAAATACATCATAATTTGAACAAATTAAATCAGTTAATACTAATAAAATTAACAAATAACACTGATAAAATCAAGCACAAATTATTTTAAAATTTAACATTTAGTTACGAATACTTACTGACGTCGACTCAGCGATATTTTTTTAAGGAAAGGGATATGACCATATTCGACCCAGATACCTTAATATGAAAATTCATTTTCAGTTTTCCACCCTGGCTAGAGTGTGACAACAGCAACAAATTCTCCCTCAATTAACTTGATGTAGTTTATTGAAAAAATGAAAAATTGAGAATGGATTTTCACATTAACCAAATAAGTTGTACAGACTTATCCATCCATTACGTCGTTTTTTTTTTTGTAGAAGTCTTCAGCGTAAATGATGGCTGGAGAATTAATATAAATCTTGTACAGTAAATACTACAAATGGCGCAGTAAACGCCATCTGTAGCACGATGCTACATTTTAGGATTACGTATGCTCCAACAAGGTCCACTTGTGTGGATATCTACTTGCTGAAAACGAATCCCGGCGTAGCCAACCTCAACGTGATAGGCACGTTAGCTTAATCGAATAAAATAATTTGAAATGGTCTGTATTCTGTCGAAACTGCCAGACGCAGATCGCGATTTCGATCTTTTTGGATCTCATCAGCGCGTCGTAGGCAGCTCCGACAGAACACAGACCAACTTTTACCTGCTGTCTTAACAGTGCGTTTTAGAAAATACTACAAATGACGCAGTAATACAGACCATTTCGAATTATTTTATTTGATTAAGCTAACGTGCCTATCACGTTGAGGTTGGCTACGCCGGGATTCGTTTTCAGCAAGTAGATATCCACACAAGTGGATCTTGTTGGAGCATACGTAATCCTAAAATGTAGCATCGTGCTACAGATGGCGTTTACACTTCGAATTATTTTACTTGTACAGTAACGTAATAGTCTTGTAAACTTTTAAGATTAAATCCAATTTCAGCTGTTACCAGCCATTTTTTTTTTTTTGAAAATTGGCTGTCCTTTTAGAAGAATACGTGGATTTTTTGCAAACCATTTAGAATACAATACAACGGTTTCTCCTCAACTACCCGCACATTGTATGGATGTTATGTATTCCAGTTTATGAAGGAGATGTTTTATTTTATTTCTTCATTTAAATTGTTTCTTATTTGGTATTTAAATGATGTTTCCATTGAGTCTTGCGGTAGTTTTCTAGGAACAACCAGTCTCTTCTTATCAGATACGATTCTCCTTTCATCAAATCTGCATAATAACACTGTAACAACTTTCCATGGAACCAAATTGCTTGGTAGCAACGCTTGTATCTCAGCGCTACATTGCTATTCCTGAGCAGTTCCCGTAAGAGTTGAAGGTTATCTGAAATGAAATCGCAAAGCCACAATTTAAATTTAAAAACTGAAAGTAGCTTTCGCAAAATATAATTTAGAAGTTAGAATTAGGGTAAAAACCGGATAGTTGCCCCACTGTTCAAAAAAGCTCTATTATTAAAAAATATGTACTTACAAAGAACAATGCAGCATGTATAGGGTAAGGATGCCGAATATGAGATACCATTTTTATTTTTGGCCGTAAAACATGAAAATTGCTATATTTGATAGGGTATTTAATGAAGTTTATTTATCAGAGACCGTTTAGTTCCAAGTATAATACATTTTTTGCTATATCAAAAATATTAAAAACTTCAGAAATTACGTCTCAGGCAAATGGTCTCATATTGTGAGATACTGAGGGTTGCTAGTATCTCATATTAGGTTCTTTAGGGTTTAAGTATAGATTTAGAGAAAAAGGAAAAAAATAACTTTTTATTGTCTATATTCTCTAATTAACAACATCATACTCCTAAATAAATAGTCTAAGTACGACTTAGACGTACATAGGTATAATTTATATTAGACTCGTCATAATCACAGTGATTTTCAAATGGCACTTTTTAAATAGTATCAAAAACAAAACTATCATTTCCTTTTGATCGACGCCATCTAGAAAAAAGGATCATGTTCTTATATATCCTAATATGAGACGGTTGTCTATTATTTCTTAGTAAAGAAAATGCAACCAAATTGCAAATGTATTGTAAAATTCATGATTTAATTGATAGAATGACTGTAAATTAAAATTATTTATTGTAATTAATACAGTTGTAGCATACCTTGTAAACATTTGATGACAGAAATTTGGTTTTGGAATTTCGTGAAAACCTGCACGTACATAACTTAAGTTCTCCTCGGACTGGGATCTATTGCCACGTGGCTTCTAGCGACAGTAGCGCCAAATGACTGCGATGATTAGTTTCGCCGAAACCTAACTATCTCATATTTAGCGACTGTCTTATATTCGGCATCCTTACCCTATAAGAACATAGGTCTTTGATTTATTGTAGTAGCCTATTTGTGTAAATATAATTTATTTAGATGTTGACTACATCCTGTTTTATCTGACCTATCCAAGGAGGGATAGTAGATAGCTGTAGCGGATAGTAGCTTAACGTAAAAAATGGCACTAGGGATATTTGCTTCGTATATGGATAGACGTTTCACTATGATTTTTTCAGATAGAAACAAATTTATATCAATTTATACAATAAGTCTTTACTATTTACTAAGATCGCTTATTAAGTATTAGTCAAAATATTATTCAACATTATAAAATACTATTCGAAAAAGATTGTTAACGGTCTATGTCTGGAGCACGACTTTGTACAGGGGTAGATAAAATTGCCTCTGAACTATAAGTAGGGGAGATATGTAAGTTTGATATTAAGATACTTTTTTGAATGATTCCACGGAAGATTTTTTTGTGAAAAATATTTAACTACATAAAGTCGGAAAGTAATAATGTGCCCCGGCTTGGGGCTAGTTGTTAACAGGCTGGGGTAAGTTGTTCAGTTACCTCTGGAAGGTATAATTTGTAAAAAAAAAAGTATTAAATTTAGCCAAGCATGTATTACAAACTAATTAACAATGTCTTATTAACAATCAGTCAGATTACTTAACTTTTGGTACATTAAACAAATATCTAATTGTCCGACCACAGTTTTTATTTTCTGGCCACCTTTCATAACTGCATCTGTAGCTCTTTCCATGATCTCCAGGGATATAGAACCTCGTGTAGTTTTTCGAGTGTAAGTCCTCATGCTGCAAAAGAAAAACATTATTTTTACTAAGGCGATGAGCGAACAGTAATGGATAGATAAAATCTAACCCCAAGAGCACGTGTCAAAAAAACGTAAATAAATAGGTTAGATGACGAGAGGTATACGGATTTTGCGTAGTAAATCAGTTACTTGACATATTTTTGTATGTAAACATCGAAAAACTAGGCATTTTTAACTTAAAATTCGTGAGACATATTAAAAATAATAAAGATGAAAATATTTACTTACATATGTCTCCTTTTCAAAGTAACGGCTGCCAGTGGCGTGGCTAAGATGGCTGACGTCGGTGCTCTATACCGTTCCATTTTATGACGAGTTAACGAAATATAGTTATCTCTTGTGTTCTAAGAACTATTTCATACGGAACAACTTACTCCGGTAACTTTTAACCCCGCTTTCCCCTACATGTATAAAGTGCTATCTTAAAGATAGAACAATATGGTAACCAACTTTGGCATTAGTATTAATTATCACCATATATTTCATAAATTCGAGATATTTTGTTGATTCCTTTATGTATTTTATCCTTTGAATGCAAGTGCTAAACTACCTTCTGTCCAGCTTATGCGGCGCAACACCACGTCTGGTTTTTCTGTGTACCAAGAATGAGCAAATAAGACACATACGTCTTTATTTTATTTAAAACAAGTTGGAAAAAACACCAAAAGAAAGAGATTTGTCTTTGTTGGTTAAAGAATTTATAGTTGCGGTTAGTTGCCCCTGGAGCGACTATCCGCAAGAGTAAATGGGGCGATTATCCTTTTTGATACGGATACTTGCCCTTTCTATTTGCAAAATGAATAAAAACTATTTAACAATAAAATATAAGAAACAGTGGAATTTAAACTCTAATGCAAGCAAATAAATAAAAAGTTGAATGAAACCACAATCAGCAATAAAAATATTCAATAGAAATTACTTACTAATATAATTTCGACGCCCGTCCAAACTTACACTGACAAAATGCATGCGCCTACTCTGACGACTTACAAGGCACTAGGCCCTACGAGAGAGGCATTTATAATTTTACTAAAGGGCATGTATCCTATTGAGGCAAATATTCGGCTTTTACCCTACCCCTTGTTGGTCATATCCATAGTCACTGTCATATTAAAAAATGTTTATGTGTATTACACATAAAGCAAAATGCTCTTAGTTTTTATCAAATCAAACTTTACTGCCTTTTTGTTTATTTATGAAAACATTTCTCATTACCGATGTATGTGTTCTGGCAAAAAAAAACTAATATTCGCTGACGCCTATGGGGGAATCGATGCAATAAACTAGCTTCCTGTTTTAAAAGTTTATTACATCCAAACATATGTATAAATATGTAGTTAAACACTAAATATACGTCGTGATTGCTGTTTGCTACGATTACTAAATTAACTACAATATAACGACGACGAAGGGAACACTGTAAAGGTATAGAGATACAGATATGTATATATACAATAGTTTTCACCATTTTTCAATTTTCAAACGATTTCCGCCTTTTTTAACAGTAAATGTGCATCTAGGAGTCATACTTATTCAAAAGATTGTTAAACAGTTGCTACTCAGAATACCACTTTGTAACTGAACTATTTTAACGTATAACATCTATAAACAAACGATAAATGTTACCGTACTTGCTGACCATCTGTGTGGATATAAGCAAAAGATATGAAAACTCTGCGTTTTTGGTAGCCGACCCCGATGGTTATATCTGCATGGAATTACTAGGGATTTGTTACGCATGACATCTAATGTTATTACTCCTTTTCAGTCTTGCTAATACTTAATCTTCAAGAGTACAGTTAGTTCCTCTACAGTTCTGCGACAAATAACTAGATTCGTAATCAACCTGTCAACCTGAGCGAGTATTTTATGAAATTATATCTTTATAGTTAATTGTGCGTTTCATTAAATCACACTTTTCGCTAATAAACGCCAACGTGGTGACGCGATCATGGTTGCCTGTGCAAGGCTCTCCTGGCTCGCTTCGAATGCGGCTATTGTTTTAGATGTCCAGGGAACTGGCGCTTTCCCCTTACCATTTCCATGCCGCAACTCATTAAGAGGTGCTTGGATCTGGGCGGATTTAGCGGCTGACGCAATCAGAATGTCATCAATATCGGCATAGCAAAACTGTAAGCCCCGAAGAACTTTATCTATAAACCTTTGGAATGTTTGAGCAGCTTTGTGGATTCCAAAGCCCTTAAAAGGAAACTCGAACAGTCCAAAAGGTGTAGTTATAGCGGTTTTTACTATGTCTTCTTCTACTACTGGAATTTGGTGGAAAGCCTTAACGAATGTAAGTCAATCGTAGAAAAAATTTTCTTTCCAGCGAGATTCTGCGAGAAGTCCTGAATGTGTCGAATAGGATAAAGATCATATTCAGTGCGTGCGTTTAAGCCTCTATAGTCGCCGCATAATCTCCACTGGTCGCCTTGTTTCGGCACCACATGGAGAGGAGACGACCAGCACCTCTGTGATATCCCAGCTATCTCAAGCTTCAGCATAGCATCGAATTCTTGTCTTGCAATTCGAAGTTTATCTGGTGCCAAACGTCTTGGTTTATGTGAAACTGCGACCCTGGTGTTGTTTTGATATGATGGCTGGTTTGGTGTTTGATCTCTTTTGTGGTACCATTGGAACGAGTAATTTTTTGGAAATTTCGGTAGACGTTCGTGGAATGGTGTCGATCCAGAGATAATTCTGACAAATGCCATTTCCTTACGAGCTACTTGCCCTTTGTACGGTTAGGAGAGATGTTCCGTCGACTAATTTTTGTTTTCTCACATCCATAAGTAAATCGTAGTCGACGAGGAAGTCAACACCGATGATATGTTTCTAACACAACAAATGTCCAGGTAACGCCTCGACGAAGTCCAAAATTTAAGGTTATAGAAATGGTACCATAAGTCGCTATTGTTGTCCCATTATCGCGGAAAGTTCGTAAGTGGACTTTCCCAACTGTTTTTTAACCTTAGAACGAGGAAACACACAGAGATCGGCGCCGGTATCAACCAAAAATTGCATTTTCGACGTAGAATCGGTAACAAAGATGCGGCGAGATGAGGAAGGTTGGCCGTCGTTAGTTGCTATCAATGACTGCCTGAAGCGTTTTTCTGGTTGATATTTGTGCCAAAGGAACATGGTTAATTGCATTTCTTAGCACTGGCACCAAACCGACGGTAACGACCTCTAGATTGAGAACGTGTGCGGGAGTGTGATCTATTGCGAAATCGGCCCTCACTTTTTAACTCTGACACTTCCTGGTTAATTGACGGAATTTCCTGTTTAACTTGATTGTTACTTGAAGTTGGGCAGCAAGAAGATCACCTGTTGAGGATGTTTCGGCTATGCTTGGGCGTTGTTCAGTCAGGTCCGCTATCGAATCTGCTAGATCGGATATTTTCTGAAGGGATAGATCTCGATGGGACGCCAAGATAGGGTACATGCCCGACGAAGACGTCCAAGCCACAGGGTTCGTAGTATAGTATCAGGAACACCCGAACTGACAAGTGCTTGCAAATGGCGCAAGAATTGTGAGGGTTTTCTGTCCCCTATTTCTTCCTTCTCCAGCAAACTGTTCTCGCACTAAGGCGCTTGATCAGCTCACTTTCCGGGTCCGCCGGGATAAACGGTGGTACACAGACTGCGACGCGATTAACGGATAGCGCGTTTTCTAACGCTGCACTTAATTCATCACTGTTTACTGTCATGTTCGTTGAACAGTCTAAACAGTAGTCCACGACAGGGCAAAATGAAGTTTTAAAAAAAGTACTGACTGTTGTTTGCTACTTCTCACTTAACACTTTAAAATTCACGATCACGCCGGGGTCACCACTTTGGCGTTTTACTAAATAACATTTCTTACTAATAAACGTCAAATACTAATCGTAAGTACTGCAAGTACATTCTAAGAATGATTTTTATCTGAATTTATATTCAAAAACATATGTTTTTCCACTTTTTGTGTTGTCAATCTGGTCCTTCGTTGATTAACGATGGGCCCAGATTTCGAAAACATCCGCTCACAAGGTACCGATGTTTCGACATTATTGGGATAAACATGGCGATGGTTTTTCCATCATTCAAGAGGGCAATTCCACTCGCCTTTGGCATCTTTCCTAGAGAAGTCGTCGCCTAGATACATGTCGATTTCTGTAATGGCTTGTGAAAGTGGCGTCCCTTGTGTGACATTCTCTTCGATTGTTTCGTCAAATATTTACCATGGGCTGAATTCATTCAATTCTTTTTTTGAGTATATTGGCATCTGATGATGGTTGTTGTCATTGTTCTTTAAACTAATTAAAGATGCTGCAAGACTTCTTACTTTTTCTTTGGCCCTATTTGCTTCGTTATGGTTTGGGAAGGTTTTCATTTTAAATCGTGGGTCCAAATGTACCACTTTGCTCAATGTTTTTAAATCGTTTATGTAAACTTAATTTCAACGATTATGCTACGCCAATTATGATGTGTTGAAGATCACTTGTTCCCAAGATTTTGTTGTAGGATTCCTTGACGCAACGAGTAATCACGATGACGTAACTACTGGTTAGGTAATTTTGACCACTCATCATATTCGTTACCTCTTCAATTGGTTGTAAAATTTGGTACAACTGCCAAAGTGTTACCCATTCTTCATTTTTTAGGATTGGCAGCTCTCAGCTTACTAGTGCTATTGATGTGCTTACTGATTCCTTCAACCCAACAAATCTTCGCACCATGTAAATAGTAGAGTTCCACCTCGTCTCTACGTCTTGAATAAGCCATTTTGGTAGTTCATTGCTATGCTGGTTTTGATAATTGATCAACCGCTCGGATGATGTAGTGCTTTTTTTAAATTGGCCAACGATTGTTTTTAACTTATCTATTGTAGTGTTTTCGGTTGGTTTTCGTACTGAACTAATATGGCGCTATGAAATAAAAAGAAAGAAAACACTAACGTATAATTCGTCTTTAAGACTTTTAATAATCACAACAACAGGAACAAGACAACCACAAGAAATAACAATAACGATTATAACAATGTAAACTTACTAAATAATTCGAAGAAAGGAACTGGACGAACTCGGAAGAACTAACTTTTGAAATAAAAAAAAACAAAAAAAAAACTTTTGGGTGTTTCATTCCCACCAGCCAGTAATGCTGGTGGGCGGGCAGTCCCTCCGGACTATGCCAGGAGGTAGGGCGGAAGGCCCTCTACAGCCTGCTTTTAGGAATCGTGGGAATGGGTGGGTGATGGTTCGGGTGAGAAAGATGAGACGGACGAAATGAAGACAGAAGAGAATGAAAGATTATCTGCGGAATATTACTGCCTCAGCATTTGCCTAAGTGATCCAAGGAAACCACAGAAAAACTTGGACCAAGGCAGGCGGACCCGGAATCGAACCGGCGTCCTCCCGAATGCTAAGCAATGGTCTAGACCTCTAGGTCATGCCGCTCGGTTACTTTTGAAATCGAATGTAAGGGTGTTTATAGTTAAAGTTGTTGAAAATAGACAAGGAGAAGAGTAGTTTAGAAGAAAGACAGAGAGTACAAGTACTGACGGTAAAAGTTATCAGAAGTAAATCGAATGGAATGTTATTGCGGGGGTAACCAGATTGTTAGTAATTACAAGACAGGGTACATGCAGGTATAGGCGTTCCAGGTAAAGATGCATGCTCAAGAGTTCGAAATTAAAATTGAAAGTAAAGCTTTAGAAATAAAATAAATTTTAGAAAACAAAATTCAAATATTTACAATATGTACAGATTGCTACACTATTAAAGGCTTCAGCGGTTTTAACGCATCTTCAACAATTAAGTTTAAAGTACGTGCGTAGCATCCAAAGTGTTTGAATACCATATTCTTAATTGCCTTCACTACGTTTGCAACGTTATTCATCACCGCGTAGTTAATTTTTTTTCTCAAATGTCACTTATCCATTAACGTCCCAATGTGTTCAGCTATATTGGCTGATGTGTGATTCCCGGAAAAATGGCAGCATCCAAGAAGAGTTGTTTTAAATTGAAAGTTTTTAGTAATGTAATGTCTTGTTACGGCGATATAGCTTTCCGTTATTCGCGAACTCCAAAGATCCGAGGTGATGCACGTAGTTGTCACTTTTTCAGCAAGTTGCACACTTACATCATCTTCGCATTTTGTGTACACCTCCTGTAATAATGAGTTCGATAAAGTTTTTTGTGATGGTAATTTGTAGCCAGGTATCTACTTGGCAATTTTTTTAAAAGATCTTTCTTCCACCAACGAAAATGGATGAAACCCATCAATCCAAAAGGTCCAAATCGACTCTGTTCTACACTGACCTTGTTATTGCGGTATATATCAAGAACTTTTTGTTGTTTTGCAGATGGTGATTTCTCATTAGCGTTATTTACAGGTAGATCTAGATTTTTTGACGTACAGGGTTGAGTTTCTGGTTCATCCGGCATCATTAAAGTAAAAATAGAAACATGTTTTCTTTTAAGATGGCCTTTTCAATTTGACGACTATGGTAACAAATTTACCGTTTGCGAATTAAGTATAACAGCGATATGCCATGCACGTGAACTGCGATATATTGAATTCCACAGTATTAATAAAGTATAGAAAACTCTTGTTTATACTTGTAGTGTACGTACAGTTTAAAATAGGGAGAAATGTTTGTAATAAATGTTGTGCAAACTTTATTGCACAACTACGTAAAAATAATTTCAAATTCGGCGGACTTCTGGTTATACCGGAAGTGCACCTTAAGTTCGTTATTTTAAATTAAATACTCTGGATGTTGCATTTTTCAATTTCTCATAAAAAATTAATGTTAATTTCTTAATATCATCGTTTTAGAGTATTTCACATTTCTGGGCGGCCCTTCCTCCTCCCACAAAGCTGAGAAAAGAATAGAACACAATAACGAAACATTAAATCATGTAGAAGACGTAGGGTAAATGCGAAGCAAAATAGTAAGAATATGCAGTAAGCTGAGGTAACTACTACTAAAAAAATTTACCATGTTAGTAGGTACTACTTGACGTTTGCAGTATTTTTCACCATTTTAAATATCTCCGAACCGAAAGTACTTACAATTAGAGGCATGCAGCTTTTGTGTTTCGTTTATTAAAGGAATAGCATATTATTTACATGTATTGCATGGTATTGAAATCGAAAAATCGCTATTATCAATTACAGCAGAAGTACATATTCAATACTACATTATTAATAAAGTACAGGAAACTCTTGTCTAAACTTATGTAATGCTTTCAATTTCCTGTAAACAGTTAATATCACTTTTTTTAAAACACCGTTTAAGAATTGTTTCACAATTCAAGATGGCCCTTCCTCCTCCCATAAAGCTGAGAAGAGAATAGAACACAATAAGGAAACATTGAATCATGTAGAAGACGTAGGGTAAATGCGAAGCAAAACTGTAAGAATGTGCACTAAGCTAACCTAACTACTACTAAAAGAAAATTAAAAATTACCATGTTACTAGGTACTACTTGACGTTTGCAGTATTTTTCACCATTTTAAATATCTCCGAACCGAAAGTACTTACAATTAGAGGCATGCAGCTTTTGTGTTTCGTTTATTAAAGGAATAGCATATTATTTACATGTATTGCATGGTATCGAAATCGAANGACATCTGGAAACCTGTGGGGTCGTCACAGGATTCCCCGTCCAGTTTCGACGAGGGCGAAGGAGGTGAGACGATGTCGAGAGTCGGAAGGTGAGAAGGTCGAAGCTGAGAAACCGTCATGGATCTCCGAATTCTCTAAGCTCTTTTTTGAAAGACGCGGGGCGCGTTGTCGTGCGTGGGTTGAAAGACGTGGGACTTGTTGCCGTGCGTGTGTGCGATGGTCATCGAGACGTCGAGATTCGAGAAGAGAATCGTTTGCGTGGAAGATGCGAAGGTAGTAGGGAGGCTGCGTTTAATGTAGATATCTCGTCTACAGAAAAAAATCCAAATAGACTAAGCAAGTATCAGCTTGTAAATTGTGCAGTACATTATCTATTACCTTTTGAAACGTATTCGGAGCGTTATTTAAATCGAACGACAAGTGGCCGTTTCCTACGAAAAATGCGTCTTATTCTTTCGAATCCGGGTGTATCACGATTTGATGAAAACAGGACGCCAAGTTGATAGTAGAAATGTATTGAGATTTACCTAGCTTGACAAGAATATCTGAGATAATTGTGTAGAAGGTGTCTATCGTCAACGGTTTTATCATTGAATTTGCGCTAGTCAATAACAACGGGGCATTTTCTTTTCCCGCTAGCGTCAACCTTTTTAGGAACTATTCATATCGGTGAACTGTGTGGGCTGTATGAAGGTCTTATTAACCCCGTCATCTAACACTTTATTAATTTATTTATTTTGGAATTTCCTGCTTGTTAATAAGAGGGTGCCTATAGAATTCAGAATGTACAGGAATGTTATCGGTATTTCTAATTTTTTTAACTCTTTCAATAGAACTTAATTTGAAATCTTCCTAATGAGATTTGTCGGAATACTATGACATTTTTAATTACTAATAGTGGTTAATATGAAATAATAATGTGAAAATTCATTTTCGATTTTCTTATCCACTACAAACTACACAATATTTATTCGATTCCCGGTGGGGATGTGACAACAGCAACAAATAATTTCCCTTNTACCATGTTACTAGGTACTACTTGACGTTTGCAGTATTTTTCACCATTTTAAATATCTCCGAACCGAAAGTACTTACAATTAGAGGCATGCAGCTTTTGTGTTTCGTTTATTAAAGGAATAGCATATTATTTACATGTATTGCATGGTATCGAAATCGAAATATCGCGATAATCAATTACATCAGAAGTAAAGTTCAATTTGTTGATAGATGCAGCCTTTTCTTCTTTTATAGCCAGCTGCTATGTTCCTAACAATTCTAGAGTAACTGTTATTGTTATATCCTGATTTTATTACGTTAGAGATAACATAAATTTAGTTTGCCGAACTAATCCTGGTACATATCGTACAGATAGTCACGGGCAGTTTAGTCGATACGTTGTAAGATAAAGATGTTAATAATCACTTTTAAATGCAACTATCGTCTTGGAGAGTGTTCTACCATTCAGTTGTAATTCAACTTATTTAAGTTGATAACATCAACTTCTGAATCAAACAACCAAACTAAAGATAATACGTTTATTACTTAGGAATCGAAACACATCTGAGGGATGAATGTCCCTGTACCAATATTTATAGCTTATTCTTTTGATAAGGCCTAGTCACTATCAGTGAATTATGGCTGTTTACTTAAATATTGTGAGAAAGTCTATCTAGACAAATGTTAATATTGTTTATGAAATACTTATCTATCAAATATACCAAATACTTATATCTAACATTATTCCTCTTTTAGCTTAGTCCTAATCTGTTGGTACTCTATTAAGGAGAAAATTTTCGATGGCTTATTCCTGTTTAGTCGCAGTTATAAATCCTGCTAAGCGGAAATGAATATATTTATCCATTAAGAAACTTAGCTTCGACTGATACTCTATTAAATCCTGAGTTTTCAGTTGCTTTGTAGAATTTTTTGTAACCAATCTGTACCAGCCAATCTGCCGCCTGTAACTGAAATTCTGTTATAAATTATTTCGACTCCCAAAATCGAGAGCTAATGTTCGTAATGAAAATCGAAGAATCTTTGTTCGATATCGAGTACATAATTTACTAAAGCTTTATTAAAAACAGGAATAAATCGTTCAAGTTTTTTCTGCGATGCATCTGTCCTGTCTTTGCCAGATCTACATAACTCACCTATTTAAAGATGCAACTGGTATATTGTGCTAATTTGCGGCTTCATTTCAGTTAAGTTGACCGATTTTTACAGCGACAGTTGTAGACTTCACGAACTCTTCATGCCTAAATCCTCATTTTGAATCTATGCGAGAAAAATGAGACAATGCAGGAAAGTCATATCTTTTGTTTAGAAGTAATGTGAAATAAGTATTCCATATTGCCCAATTGTTGGCATTTCATTGTGCCCTACGCTACCATTAATTTAACTTAATATGATAGGTACTGAGGTTATTTTAAGATTTATGAGTTTGATATTAAGAGAAATATAAACAGAAACATGCATTTTGTGTGAAAGGGTACCCATAACTCGCGCAGGTTTCATGTTACATCACGTTTTATTCAATCTTCAACTGAAGGATCGATGTATCGTTCTTGTTTAGTTTCTTTTTGTAAACTTTTCTTTCAATTTTTTTTGGAGTCTCATTGAATACGTTTTTTTTGCTCATTTTCATTTTTGGACTCATTTTTCTTATTTTTTCCCCGTTCTTTCTCTTCAAGGTCTTCCTTAATTGGAATGGAGGTTAATATTAAGGCTTTTTCTTCCTTCCTGTTGGTTTTGAGAATTGATCGATTGATTTTAGGTAAAGATTTAATCTCAAAAACTTAATTTGTTAATTCAGTTTGACTGAGTTTTGCAGCTCAGATACACTTGCAACAACCAAATCTCCTTGAATCATACGTTGTCGTTTGTTTTCTTGTCTTTTTTGATCATTACTTTAGAAGTCCATCATTACAAAAGAATTTTTGCAAGCCGTATGAACTAGCTGAGTGTAGTCGAATTTTAGATTTCACTTCATTGTCTTGTTTTTTTTTATGTTTATGAAAGGTTCATCGTCACTAAAAACTTTGCTTTTTGCAGTAACGTAACGTACATTTTGTATGAAAGGGAACTACTTTATACACTCAACTCGAAAAGTTGCTCCCAAACCATCTGAATTCGCAAGATACTACGCACAACCTGTTAACAGTGCTGCCATGTTGTCGAACACAAACTCTAATATATACCACTAGATATACCAATATATTTTTGCTATTGAACAGCATATGGCGGTATTAATATTCAGTTAAATCCGGAATTTCATTTTGCTCTGCTATTCCACTTATATTCCCCTACAAGGAGTTCCATTTAAAATACTAAAGATAGAGTATAATACATCCGCTATAAGCGAAAGTCCTTCATATTTTAAGATTTTTAACGTCATTACGCACTTCAGTACTTACGCAACTTTTATTTGAAACATTTTTTTCCATTTTGAATTGTACGTGTATTGCAGACTGATTCGGACTCGCCGTGAAAGTTTTTAATGATTCTTTATCGAACGAAAAATAAATTCACCAACGGACTACATTTAATTATTTTTGAAACAGGTGAGACAGAATAGGGTAAAGTGAAGCAAGTTGACGAAGTTAAGGAAAGAACATTATAAAAAATGTATTACAAAAAAAGTCTACTGAAATAACGGATCATCGGTTAATTTTTCATCTACAAATCCATAAACGAAATAATAAATTATTAAGAAAAACTTTAAAATGAAAAGTTGCTGCATTTTTATCATTTTGCACCAATAGTGTGGTAAGCTGACGAACATATTGGGACAAAACGACGATTACACACAAAGGTCACATTTAAAAATATATCGATTCTCATAACTCGTACAGGCTTCATGTTACCCACTTTCGCATACATCACATTTTATCCAATCTTCAACTGGAGGATCAATGTGTCGTTCTTCTTTAGATTTTTTTTGGAACCTTTCGATTTCTTTTTTTTTTTGAGTCTCATTAACTATGTTTCTATTCCCTCATTTTCATTTCTTGGACTCATTATTATTATTTTTTCCAGTTCTTTCTCTTCAAGGTCTTTCCTAATTGGAATTGAGGTTAATATTAAGGCATTTTGTTTCTTCTGTTGGTTTTGAGAATTGATCGATTGATTCTAAGCAAAGATTCTAATCTCAAGAAATTTGATTTGTTGATTCAATTTGGCTGAGTTTTACAGCTCAGATACATTTACAACAGCTAAATTTGCTTGAATCCTACGTTTCGGTTTGTTTTGTTTTCTTTTTTGATCATTACTTTAGAAGTCCATTTTTGCAAAGCAATTTGGGCAAGCCTTATGAATTAGCTGAAGCCAGTCAAATTTTAGATTTTCCTTCATTGTCTTGTTTCGTTTTTATGTTTATGAAAGGTTCATCGTCACTAGAAACTTGGCTTTCTATAATAAAAAATCTGCGTCACTAAATCTGTGGCTTAGTAGAAGAAGTGGCGAAGTTGGGATGGCTCGTTTCTCAGTACGAAAAGTTTTTGTAAAACCAAAGTTTAATGGTCACATGAACGTTTTACTATATAGGTTAATTAGGGGTGCTATGCATTTCTGAGTTGTTTATTGTCTAATTTATAATGTCATAAGTTCAAAGGTTTCATATTTTCGTTTTTTCAATTTTTTTTGTGGACGCGGTCACTTCTTCCGGTAATTACCCATGAAAAGTTGGTAAAGAAGGCACAAAATCATCTAAAGTAGCGCTTCAAAAAAATGTTACATAACTAGTATTTGTTCGTCATCTCCATACACCCTCTCATTGAGAAGGATTTCGCCGTTGGATGTCAATGGATCAGCAATAAGCGATTCATAGAAGTGCTTACTTGCCTCGAACATGTATACAATTAACACCTTAAGGTTGTAGAAATGTTGTTGTCTTCAGAAAAGAGAGAAAAGATGTTCCGTCCCGAGAACACGCCTGGGCTTATCAGTAAGGCTGACTGACAATGTGCTCTCTACCTTAGACATCTGGAAACGTGTGGGGTCGTCACAGGATTCCCCGTCCAGTTTCGACGAGGGCGAAGGAGGTGAGACGATGTCGAGAGTCGGAAGGTGAGAAGGTCGAAGCTGAGAAACCGTCATGGATCTCCGAATTCTCTAAGCTCTTTTTTGAGAGACGCGGGGCGGGTTGTCGTGCGTGGGTTGAGAGACGTGGGGCTTGTTGCCGTGCGTGTGTGCGATGGTCATCGAGACGTCGAGATTCGAGAAGAGAATCGTTTGCGTGTACCCAGCGTGTAGGACTCGGAGGTAGTAGGGAGGCTGCGTTTTTTGTTCGTTGTCGGAGTCACTAGTGTAGATATCTCGTCTACAGAAAAGAGAGAAAAGATGTCCCGTCCCGAGAACACGCCTGGGCTCATCAGTAAGGCTGTCTGACAACGTGCTCTCTACCTTAGACATCGGAAACGTGTGGGGTCGTCACAGGATTCCCCGTCCAGTTTCGACGAGGACGAAGGAGGTGAGACGATGTCGAGAGTCGGAAGGTGAAAAGGTGAGAAACTGTCATGGATCTCCGAATTCTCTACGCTCTTTTTTGAGAGACGCGGGGCGCGTCGTGTGTGGGTTGAGAGACGTGGGGCTTGTTGCCGTGCGTGTGTGCGATGGTCATCGAGACGTCGAGATTCGAGAAGAGAATCGTTTGCGTGTATCCAGCGTGGAGGATGCGGAGGTAGTAGGGAGGCTGCGTTTTTTGTTCGTTGTCGGAGTCACTAGTGTAGATATCTCGTCTACAGAAAAGAGAGAAAAGATGTTTCGTCCCGAGAACACGCCTGGGCTCATCAGTAAGGCTGTCTGACAACGTGCTCTCTACCTTAGACATCTGGAAACCTGTGGGGTCGTCACAGGATTCCCCGTCCAGTTTCGACGAGGGCGAAGGAGGTGAGACGATGTCGAGAGTCGGAAGGTGAGAAGGTCGAAGCTGAGAAACCGTCATGGATCTCCGAATTCTCTAAGCTCTTTTTTGAAAGACGCGGGGCGCGTTGTCGTGCGTGGGTTGAAAGACGTGGGACTTGTTGCCGTGCGTGTGTGCGATGGTCATCGAGACGTCTAGATTCGAGAAGAGAATCGTTTGCGTGGAAGATGCGAAGGTAGTAGGGAGGCTGCGTTTAATGTAGATATCTCGTCTACAGAAAAAAATCCAAATAGACTAAGCAAGTATCAGCTTGTAAATTGTGCAGTACATTATCTATTACCTTTTGAAACGTATTCGGAGCGTTATTTAAATCGAACGACAAGTGGCCGTTTCCTACGAAAAATGCGTCTTATTCTTTCGAATCCGGGTGTATCACGATTTGATGAAAACAGGACGCCAAGTTGATAGTAGAAATGTATTGAGATTTACCTAGCTTGACAAGAATATCTGAGATAATTGTGTAGAAGGTGTCTATCGTCAACGGTTTTATCATTGAATTTGCGCTAGTCAATAACAACGGGGCATTTTCTTTTCCCGCTAGCGTCAACCTTTTTAGGAACTATTCATATCGGTGAACTGTGTGGGCTGTATGAAGGTCTTATTAACCCCGTCATCTAACACTTTATTAATTTATTTATTTTGGAATTTCCTGCTTGTTAATAAGAGGGTGCCTATAGAATTCAGAATGTACAGGAATGTTATCGGTATTTCTAATTTTTTTAACTCTTTCAATAGAACTTAATTTGAAATCTTCCTAATGAGATTTGTCGGAATACTATGACATTTTTAATTACTAATAGTGGTTAATATGAAATAATAATGTGAAAATTCATTTTCGATTTTCTTATCCACTACAAACTACACAATATTTATTCGATTCCCGGTGGGGATGTGACAACAGCAACAAATAATTTCCCTTATTAACCTGAGGTAGTTTGTAGTGGATAACAAAATCGAAAATGAATCTTCACATTAATATGTCGGAATATTCTTTACATAGTTTTTTCTCTTTTTTATTATTTAAGTGATCTGGAGGTAATAAAACTTTGTAATGTCTTTTACATTACTTTCAATTTAGCTATTAGGTCATCACAAAAGAAATATTCAAAATTTTGTTTATATAATGGTTGACACTTTCTATCATGGTTACAATAATGAGCTTATTTGATGTAAAGAGCAAAAGATGCTCTACCGGCTCTACTAACTGATAACGTTTCGGGAATTTGAATAGATTCTACTTGTTGATTTAAATTTATAATCTCACCGTTGGGTATTGAAACCAATAAGTTTTTTATTAGAATTTCATTTCATCCGAAAGGTGAAAATTAATTTCTTTTGAAGTGTTAAATTCAGAGAAGGTTTTTAGTCTAGCATGGTAATTATGATTATTTTCGCCAGTTGCTGCTTTAATAATATAAGGTTTTCCTGCATCAATTAATAATTTTAAAGATGTATTTTTTATTTTAATATAAGGTAATTGATTTAATTCTACACTGTTTAAATCTATCCTGTTTTTTTGGTAGAAACAAAGCTTCTGAGAATTTTAATTTTCTCCGTGGAGTCAATTTCTTCATTTTCTATATTATCAGTTTGAAATTGTTCTGGATAAATCGAATCGAAATAGTTGTAAATATAGTTTGTTGTTAAATTGTTGTTATTAATTTCTGTATTAAATAATTCCTGAGAAGTAAAATTACCGGACCGGTCGGTTTTGAATAATTGTCAGTCTGGTTAGTTCTTGTTATATTTCTCGTACTTACACACATAGACAGGGTTTAGGAAGATTAGCATGAACTTTTTGGTGCAAAAGCGTCTTGAGGTTTGTCAAATACTTGTTCATTTGTCGGAAAATCTTGTTGAATAGGTCTGAGAGCGGGCATATTTATAGGTTGCCTTGGAGACGATGATAGGTTGGATTGTCTGGGAAGCCATGACTGGTTTTGGCGTTGAAAATTAGGTCTGGTGTGATTATTTGAAAATTTGGCCTAACACTAAAAGAAGAATTAAATAAATTAAGAATATGTGTATTAGGGACTGAATTCTTTGGGTGCCTAAACTAAATAATATTTCTGAGATCAAACGGTGCATTACCCTTCATAATACCCATAAATGCAGTTCATTTTGGTTAATTAGTAATGGTTTTAATTTTACTTCAACATCGTTATCCCCTTAAACCTTCATATCTAGCCTAACTTGTTATCAATAAAGTTTAAAATAGGTCTAATCACATGTTAGAATTCTAATAATAAAGTCTGCCTATCTACATGATCTCCAAATTTTTGTTATAACGTAACTTCCAATCATCAATGTCTGGTCTACAAATTAAAGAATTACTAGTCATACCTTTGATCTTATAGTACGTATTAAACAATGATAATATTTACTTAAACCCTTGTCTTGTGTTCTATCATAACGATTGTGAAAGATATCACATGAGTTAATGAAACTTTGTATAGTAGTTTTAATGAATTTCCGTCAAATGTGGGTAATAAAGACCGTACTTTATCTGCTAAAAATATAGAGGCTCTTTCGGTTGTCATAACTGAACTAAAATAGTAGAGGAAAACTAAGGTAAAAAGGATGCCCACCTGCTTGCTATTCCCGATCGAATGCTACCCTTGGTGGTGGCGTCGTCCTCCGATGATGCCTTTATTTCTGAATATCAATAATAGTTCCTCTTGATGGTGACATTGTCTTCGGATGATTCAAGTCCACGCGAGTAATTTCGTTTTTACGCGTACAGACTAACATAATTCTGTTCTCAGCACCAATTTTATCTTATTTTTAACATAAATTACAATCAGTTTCTGCATCCGAATTACAATAATGATTAGAATAACAGTCAATAGTTATAGCAGTATTTTTAATGTCTTATCAAAATAGATAGATGTTATTGATAATATTTAGGTATAACTACAATACGAGGGTATTTCATGAATATAATTGATTAGGTCGATGCTTTGCGGTAAGGCCAACGATATGTCAAAAAATGGTACAGCTTATTTTTGTGTTTAATACTAAATTTTGGATGCAGTTCCCAAGTCTGCCTAGATTGATCATCCTCTGGTGTTCACTTCAGCTGATACTTCCACCAAGATTTTCTCAAGTTCCTGGTTTAAACCACCCATTGCCCTAGTGGTATATTGTTTAGTGTGTCTTCTCGCCAGCAGGTCGAAGAAAACTACAGTGAAGTTTATTCGTCTCTTCCCGCTGAAACACGGAATAGAAGAGACCTGCGGATAACTGGCTGCGAATAGCCCCGCTTGATTGGCGGATGAAAGCTTTAAGTAATGTCTGAGTAGAGGAGGAGTCACTGTCACTTTGCGGTTTGAGTTGGTCTGTTTTTGGAATTTAGTGCCCGTCGGTTCATGGGTATACCATGTGGAGATGTTGGTGATTTGAGTCAGCAGACCAAAGTCCTCTTTCCAAGTGCCGAAGGCACAATGGAAGAAGATTTGTGATGCTTCTTCAGGGGTGAACTTTCCTTGTAAGGAAGCTGTTTTGGAGCAGCTTATATGAGCAAAAGCCCCCGGCTCCAGACAAATTACAGAAGGTCAAAAAATCACCCTCTTGATTGACAGGAACTGAATGAAAAGCTGACACGAATGCGGACAGTGAGAATAACATTCTGGTGGCTTATTGCCTAGTAGAAGTCACATCGTCTTGCAAGGAAATAGCAGTAGTAGTAGTAGTCAATAATCACAACTGTAAAACTTTAATAATTTATTGAAGATGTTACCTGAAGATAGTTCTTCATATCAATATCAGTCTGCANGCTAAGCGGAAATGAATATATTTATCCATTAAGAAACTTAGCTTCGACTGATACTCTATTAAATCCTGAGTTTTCAGTTGCTTTGTAGAATTTTTTGTAACCAATCTGTACCAGCCAATCTGCCGCCTGTAACTGAAATTCTGTTATAAATTATTTCGACTCCCAAAATCGAGAGCTAATGTTCGTAATGAAAATCGAAGAATCTTTGTTCGATATCGAGTACATAATTTACTAAAGCTTTATTAAAAACAGGAATAAATCGTTCAAGTTTTTTCTGCGATGCATCTGTCCTGTCTTTGCCAGATCTACATAACTCACCTATTTAAAGATGCAACTGGTATATTGTGCTAATTTGCGGCTTCATTTCAGTTAAGTTGACCGATTTTTACAGCGACAGTTGTAGACTTCACGAACTCTTCATGCCTAAATCCTCATTTTGAATCTATGCGAGAAAAATGAGACAATGCAGGAAAGTCATATCTTTTGTTTAGAAGTAATGTGAAATAAGTATTCCATATTGCCCAATTGTTGGCATTTCATTGTGCCCTACGCTACCATTAATTTAACTTAATATGATAGGTACTGAGGTTATTTTAAGATTTATGAGTTTGATATTAAGAGAAATATAAACAGAAACATGCATTTTGTGTGAAAGGGTACCCATAACTCGCGCAGGTTTCATGTTACATCACGTTTTATTCAATCTTCAACTGAAGGATCGATGTATCGTTCTTGTTTAGTTTCTTTTTGTAAACTTTTCTTTCAATTTTTTTTGGAGTCTCATTGAATACGTTTTTTTTGCTCATTTTCATTTTTGGACTCATTTTTCTTATTTTTTCCCCGTTCTTTCTCTTCAAGGTCTTCCTTAATTGGAATGGAGGTTAATATTAAGGCTTTTTCTTCCTTCCTGTTGGTTTTGAGAATTGATCGATTGATTTTAGGTAAAGATTTAATCTCAAAAACTTAATTTGTTAATTCAGTTTGACTGAGTTTTGCAGCTCAGATACACTTGCAACAACCAAATCTCCTTGAATCATACGTTGTCGTTTGTTTTCTTGTCTTTTTTGATCATTACTTTAGAAGTCCATCATTACAAAAGAATTTTTGCAAGCCGTATGAACTAGCTGAGTGTAGTCGAATTTTAGATTTCACTTCATTGTCTTGTTTTTTTTTATGTTTATGAAAGGTTCATCGTCACTAAAAACTTTGCTTTTTGCAGTAACGTAACGTACATTTTGTATGAAAGGGAACTACTTTATACACTCAACTCGAAAAGTTGCTCCCAAACCATCTGAATTCGCAAGATACTACGCACAACCTGTTAACAGTGCTGCCATGTTGTCGAACACAAACTCTAATATATACCACTAGATATACCAATATATTTTTGCTATTGAACAGCATATGGCGGTATTAATATTCAGTTAAATCCGGAATTTCATTTTGCTCTGCTATTCCACTTATATTCCCCTACAAGGAGTTCCATTTAAAATACTAAAGATAGAGTATAATACATCCGCTATAAGCGAAAGTCCTTCATATTTTAAGATTTTTAACGTCATTACGCACTTCAGTACTTACGCAACTTTTATTTGAAACATTTTTTTCCATTTTGAATTGTACGTGTATTGCAGACTGATTCGGACTCGCCGTGAAAGTTTTTAATGATTCTTTATCGAACGAAAAATAAATTCACCAACGGACTACATTTAATTATTTTTGAAACAGGTGAGACAGAATAGGGTAAAGTGAAGCAAGTTGACGAAGTTAAGGAAAGAACATTATAAAAAATGTATTACAAAAAAAGTCTACTGAAATAACGGATCATCGGTTAATTTTTCATCTACAAATCCATAAACGAAATAATAAATTATTAAGAAAAACTTTAAAATGAAAAGTTGCTGCATTTTTATCATTTTGCACCAATAGTGTGGTAAGCTGACGAACATATTGGGACAAAACGACGATTACACACAAAGGTCACATTTAAAAATATATCGATTCTCATAACTCGTACAGGCTTCATGTTACCCACTTTCGCATACATCACATTTTATCCAATCTTCAACTGGAGGATCAATGTGTCGTTCTTCTTTAGATTTTTTTTGGAACCTTTCGATTTCTTTTTTTTTTTGAGTCTCATTAACTATGTTTCTATTCCCTCATTTTCATTTCTTGGACTCATTATTATTATTTTTTCCAGTTCTTTCTCTTCAAGGTCTTTCCTAATTGGAATTGAGGTTAATATTAAGGCATTTTGTTTCTTCTGTTGGTTTTGAGAATTGATCGATTGATTCTAAGCAAAGATTCTAATCTCAAGAAATTTGATTTGTTGATTCAATTTGGCTGAGTTTTACAGCTCAGATACATTTACAACAGCTAAATTTGCTTGAATCCTACGTTTCGGTTTGTTTTGTTTTCTTTTTTGATCATTACTTTAGAAGTCCATTTTTGCAAAGCAATTTGGGCAAGCCTTATGAATTAGCTGAAGCCAGTCAAATTTTAGATTTTCCTTCATTGTCTTGTTTCGTTTTTATGTTTATGAAAGGTTCATCGTCACTAGAAACTTGGCTTTCTATAATAAAAAATCTGCGTCACTAAATCTGTGGCTTAGTAGAAGAAGTGGCGAAGTTGGGATGGCTCGTTTCTCAGTACGAAAAGTTTTTGTAAAACCAAAGTTTAATGGTCACATGAACGTTTTACTATATAGGTTAATTAGGGGTGCTATGCATTTCTGAGTTGTTTATTGTCTAATTTATAATGTCATAAGTTCAAAGGTTTCATATTTTCGTTTTTTCAATTTTTTTTGTGGACGCGGTCACTTCTTCCGGTAATTACCCATGAAAAGTTGGTAAAGAAGGCACAAAATCATCTAAAGTAGCGCTTCAAAAAAATGTTACATAACTAGTATTTGTTCGTCATCTCCATACACCCTCTCATTGAGAAGGATTTCGCCGTTGGATGTCAATGGATCAGCAATAAGCGATTCATAGAAGTGCTTACTTGCCTCGAACATGTATACAATTAACACCTTAAGGTTGTAGAAATGTTGTTGTCTTCAGAAAAGAGAGAAAAGATGTTCCGTCCCGAGAACACGCCTGGGCTCATCAGTAAGGCTGTCTGACAACGTGCTCTCTACCTTAGACATCTGGAAACGTGTGGGGTCGTCACAGGATTCCCCGTCCAGTTTCGACGAGGGCGAAGGAGGTGAGACGATGTCGAGAGTCGGAAGGTGNAAAACTTAACCAAACAAGTAATTCCTTCAAAAAATGCAAAGAAATATGAAATAAAGATGCAATTTTAAGAAAATTCTGAATTACAATCAACATATAAATTTAAAATGAAGAAGGGGTGTTTGTTTTGTAAATATGTTAATACGGAAGAACTACAAAAAAAGCAGACTATTGAAACAAGTGATACTGAATTAAAAAACAACTTGTAATGGGAGTGAGAAACAATCTTTTAGATAACTTAAATAAAAGACAAAAATACACAATAAACACGTTTCGAAAATCGTAGTAATGTCAAAAGATAATATGCAAGTCCAACACCTAAAATCTTTAAATCCAACAAAGGTGGTAGTATCTTTATGAAATGTGAAAAAAAGAAGATATGCTTTAATTAAAGACTATAAATAAAACGCCAAATCACCTCTAACATCAAAGTAAACGTACAACCAAAAAAGAAATGTACAACAAAACAAAGTTTAACAAAAACAATGGTAAATGTCTCGTAAGGTTACTGTACTCAAACAAAAAGACAATAAAAGACCTGGCACTTGAACTAACACCAAGCGTTTATATTAACATAAGAAACAGTTTATACGTATAGGTCATCGATGCCGTAAAGTTTTTAATGATATCAACAATAACGTGTGCTGTAGATGTGAAACAATAAACGGCCACAGTCTAAATAAATGTACAAACTTCATGTCGGTACTGTTTTTGATAACCATTGATCAATAGATTGTAAGCAAAAAGAGAAATTAAAATGCACCAACTGTAACCAACGACAAATATGACTATAAGAGAGATACCAAACATTTACCGACAGACTCTTCAACGTGTGAAGCAATTAAAGCAAAAATCGAAACAAAAAATATAAGAAAAATCGATATTGGTTTTGAAATTTTAGATTACAGTATGCCTTTTTGAGAAAATACCGGTTACAGGCATGTAGCAACGATGTAGATAGTTAGTAATGAAGAACATGATGATATTATTATTAATATGCTTTCCAAGATGAAAACAAATTGATAGTTTAAAACGTATTACATACTGTTAACAAAACAATTAAGTAGTGAATTGTAAAATTTATTAAAATATGACAGGCAACAAAGGAATTGCACCACAAAATATGAACGGCTATGTAGCCGAGATAAGTTATATATGCTCATATTCTATGTAGTAGATTCAGAAACAGAATGCATATTAGAATTAAAAACCAATTGTGACTTAAATGTAGTTAAAAGAATTGATTCTGTAATAAATTATAGTGATTATGAACTAACAAAAAATACTGAGAGGTATTCTCAGGTATAGGGTGTATAATAAACCGGATCACATCTCCTTAAAGTAGCCTTAAGTAGAGCGACCTTCTCAATGGGTCAATGCCATAATAATAGTAACAGCCAAATGGAAAATTGCGTATATGTTTAGACTTAAAACAGTTCAGGAATATTGCCCAATTCCCACTATTGTAAGGGTGAGAGAGAAGATACGCTGGTAGATAAATGCTTGCACTTGTAATAAGTAAATAAATAAATAAACTGTATCTTTCTTACATAAGTGATTTAGTATACATCAAAGTATTTATATGGTCAACTAACAGGTGTCAGTATGGTCAGGTCCATGTCCATGGCTGGGTCTAGCCTATAAATAAGGAAAACACAAGTGTGAGCGCTCGTGTCCCTCTCAACAAACGTATGTGTGAGTTAATAATTCGTGTTCTATTGGCATGATTGTCAATGTATTACTGAATACATCAGTTACTGAAGAATGATACTGAGACGTACAATGGACGTAAAGGGCAGACTCGCATTATGTCCGCTCCAGTACCACCCTTAGACGCAAAGGGCTGAACTCGCAATGCGCTCTCTTCAGATACTAGGGTTTGACCATTTACTTGGCATGGTCGGTACTGAGGGGTGCAATGGTCACAAAGGGCAAACTCGCAGTGTGACCTCTCCAGCTACCTTAATGAGAAAACTATCAGAAAGGGCGAACTCGCATTGTGATTTTCTCCAAGTGACTACACCAAAGCCACATACATACGAATTATCAACATCGAGCAATTATTTATCAATGATATTATTCATGCAAAATATCCATTTATCAAGTGATTCAAAAGGTAGACAAATATAACAGGCAGAACGCTCAGTGAATAAACTCACCCTTTTGTAACAACAACACTGCACACATTCACTGTCTTTAATACACTGCCCTGATTAAGTTTAAGACACAGGGAACGGGATAGTTAAAACTATATAGTATATGTATGTATATACAGAAGTGTTATTCTAGTCTAAACAAATGAGTCCTTGAAATATTTTCGAACATACTGCCCTTGGTTGGCTTTTATTTTAGGGTGTATTTGAAATATTATATATTGAAATAATCTGAGTTCTTACATTCGGCCATCCTGCTCATCTCCTCGTCCCGAGGGGATCCTACTGTTCGGTGTCTGATTCTTCAGTGGAACTGAGATCTACTCCATCTCCTCCACTCTCACTGGTTGTGTCGTCCGAAACTCCTCCTGGTGTGATCCACGGTTTGATTTTGTCCACGGCAACGACTTTTTCATATTTGGTAGATTTTAGGGTTCTGTGTGAATTGGGCATGTAAACCACCAAGTATCTATCGTTTGGGAGAAAGGCTTTAACTACCATTGGACCAGCGTAAGGGGGAATCACTTTACGGCTTGTTCCTTCAGTTGTTCCTTGTTTTGCAATGAGTACTAAGTCACCTTCTTTGTATTGTCTGGGACTTTTCCGTCTCTTGTCGTACTGGACTTTTTGTTTTGCTTGTTCGACTGCGATTTTATCAGCAACTTCTCGTCGTAGTGTCGGTAGGTCTTCAAATGCCAGATATTTCGTCTAATAGGGGGTCACCTACCCCACCTTTAGGTTTATATCCATAGAATAACTCTGTTGGTGTTTTTCCCGTTGTTTTGGAAATTGTTGTATTTATTATAAATTGTATTTTTTTAATGTTCTCGTCCCATCTGTCTTCATCACTAGTTGTTGACATAATTGACCCTAGTATGGTGTTATTAAATTTTTCTACTTGGCCGTTGGCTCTAGGTGTTATTACTGCGGTTTTGACATGTTTTATATGATTAGTTTTACAATATTCTTTAAATCGTCGAGAAGTAAATGTACTGCCTTATATATCTCTTGTAGGAAGTTAATAACAAGTTTGGTATTTGTTGATTTTACCGGTTTTAGAAATACAGACTTTGTGAATGCATCAACAGCTACAATTAAATGAATGTTTCCATGTCGACTTTTGGGGAACGGACCAACGTGATCAAGAAGTATGAAGAGGTATTGGCATTTTTTCAATTGGATGTATAAATCCTTCCTTTTTTCCTGCCGGGCGTTTGTTGAATAGGCGAGGAATACAACACGATATCATGAGCCATTCGGACAATTTGTTGTCGCATACCGCGTGGTACTACCCATAACAACCCTTTAACTGTGATGCGATAAATTCTACTATCACGTAATGCATAGTTTTTGTAGATTCCTTTCTCATATTCGCTTTCAGGCGAATTAGATAAAATTTCCCGGATTGTTTTTAATTTCTCATCTGTTAAATGATCTGACAGGACCCAATCCGCTTGTTCTATTCGGAAAATCTCAGCTGGTGGTTCTTCAGTTGATGATGGATTTCTGCTGAGGGCATCTGCATGTTTCAATCTATTTCCTGGTCTGTATTGCACGTCAAAATCAAAATCCTGTAATTGCAACCACCACCTTGCAATTCTGGGCATTTTTACTGGTGGCCTTTAAAGCGTTACAGTCGGTGATAACGGTGAAGTGCATACCCATCAAATAGATTTTAAATTTTTTTAGACTCCACGACCGCTAAGGTTTCCAATTCATAGGAATGAAAATTGCTTTCGGTTTTAGTAGTTTGCCTGCTATAATAGGCTACAGGATGAAAACGCTCATCAGCTTGTTTTTGTAATAGTATACTGGCTAAACCTTTGGCGCTAGCATCTGTGTGTACCTCCGTTACAGCGTTGATGTTAAATATTGCTAAAACTGGTCTTTTAAGCAATGTTGTTCGTAGTGCTTCAAATGCTACTTGCTCCTCCTGACCCCATTTCCAAGAGGTATCTTTCTTTAGTAAATTTGTCAACGGCCGTGCTATGGTCGCGTACCCTTTTACGAAATGTCGAAAGTACCCGGTCAAACCAATAAACTGTCTTACATTGTGGACAGATTTTGGTACAGGAAACTCCGAAATAGCATTGGTTTTTCCTAATCCTGGTTTTACGGTTCCGTTCTCGATTTTGAATCCCAGATATGCTATTGATTGTAACAAAAAGTGGCATTTTGAAAGGTTTAGGGTCAATCCTTCTTCTCTAAATATTTTCAGAATTGTTTCCAAATTTTTAATTCCTTCTTGTACCGATTTTGTGTGAACCAAGACATCATCAAGATAAACGGTAGCAATATCTTTTGCAGGAGCCAATATCTTGTTCATCAACCTTTGGAAAACAGCCGGTGCATTGGCCAGACCAAATGGCATACGATTGAATTCAAATTGACCATCAGGGGTCACAAACGCAGTGTAATGCTTTGACTTTTCTGCGATCGGTATTTGATGGTGACCTGATCTAAGATCTAAGCTTGTAAAGATGCTGCTGCCTTGTAATCTGTTCAGTTGGTAGTCGATTCGTGGTAGAGGATATCGATCCTTGATAGTTTTTGAATGAAGTTTTCGAAAATCAATACATAGTCTATCTTCTCCGTTCTTTTTCTTAACTAATAGAACTGGAGAAGCAAACGGGGAGTTAGATTCACGAACAATGTCATTTTCCAGTAATTCAGAAACCATACTTCTAACTTTAAATTGATCATGAACGGACATATGATAAGGTCTAAAATAAAATGGTCTATCATCTTCCAGAGTTACTTCCAATTCAGCTGATCTCGCGCTGCCCAGATCCATCGAATTATACGAAAAACAGTCCCTGTAGCGTTGCAACAATGAAATTAAAGCTTCCTTATGTTCGGCGTTCACAGGACCGATATTTATTTCCTCAATTGATAATAATGGAAGATCTTCAATTCTCATACGCAATACCATTTCGTTTGGAGAAGTCTTATTTGAAGCAGAAAGCCAAGCCCTAGCTAAAGGTTTCTTGTTTCCTAATTGAATATCAAAGTCAGATAAATTGATCACTGGTATAACAGATTCTCCATTAGGTTGAATATTAATAATTGCTCTTGGAATACAATGCTCTGTGCCTCTTTCTAGTCTAAAACTTGACTCCACAAAATAATCGCCGCTAATTTCACTACCTCTTGCTTCAACCACAACATTTACCACATGTTCTTTAGGAATGAAAACTGTGCTTTTAGCAAACAATTCAATTTTTTGATTTCTAGGAAAAACATTCCCGATATTGTTAATATCACCCTCCGTTATAATTAACTGTTTGTTATCTTTGACCACCACAACACCTGGAAGTTCAGTAAATGGGTGCCCTACTAAAATAGGCACTTCTAATATAAAGTTAGGTACGACGTGAGCGCACACTTCCGCTTTAACACTATCTATACTTAANCCTACTTTAATAAATAAACAATAATTTGAGAAAAAAAAATCCTGATTTTTTTCATAAAAACTATATTTTTTGGCTCCGTTTAGTAAACTGGCTCTTTCATGCCACTTCTCCCCCTACGTCAAAAATAAGTAGAGCTTATCTTTTCGAAGAGGTTGTGTTTCTTCCAAATATCCAATTAATGTAGTCACACACAGATCCATATGGTTATTGAAAGTTAAAACAGGTTGGTTACGGTTTGTGCCGATGTTTTGAGTATATCTGTAAAAAACTTTCAACTTCACCAGTTTTTCGAATAATATTTTTAATATTTATTTTGAAAATGCATTTAGTCTGCGTCCACATGCTAAGATCAAGAAAATTGTCAATTTCTCTGTTAAATTTTCCAGGGCTATTTTTTCTAAAGGATACCACTGACTGACGTATTGAAAAATAATAGTAGGATCCCAAGTTTCCGTATATCTAGGAAGACTTGGCCTTTCCCTAAAAACCCATTTTAAAAATCTTTTAATCATTCGTCAAAAAGATAGTTATTTAAAATTAATGCCAATGCAGATTTCTGTCTATTAATAGTGGAATATGACCAATGAATAATACTTATTGATTTATCATAAGTGGAATGGTTTTTTGAGAAATGCCGTGTTTTAGAAACGCTCTCTTGATAATTTTGAGGCCGCTAAGCGTATGTTTTTCCATAGTAAATGAGATGTCCTAGAAGGAGATAAAAGTAAATCTTTAGAAGGTTAAAAAAATTATAGTTTTTCTACACATAATCTTAAAAACAAAGAAAACCAAGGCAGGTTTGCACAGTAGGGTACATACCAATTTACTATGATGAAGGTTTATAGTATTCGTACACGCTAGTTTTGTTGAACAATGTGTCAATCTGTAAGGGTGAGAGAGAAGATAGACGCTGGTAGATAAATGCTTACCCTTGTAATACGTAAATAAGTAAATAAACTGTATCTTTCTTACATAAGTGATTTAGTATACATCAAAATTATTAATGTGGTCAACTAACAGGTGTCAGTATGGTCAGGTCCATGTCCATGGCTGGGTCTAGCCTATAAATAACGAAAACACAAGTGTGAGCGCTCGTGTTCCTCTCAACAAACGTATGTGTGAGTTGATAATTCGTGTTCTATTGGCATGATTGTCAATGTATTACTGAATACATCAGTTACTGAAGAATGATACTGAGACGTGCAATGGACATAAACGGCAGACTCGCATTATGTCCGCTCCAGTATCACTCTTAGACGCAAAGGGCTGAACTCGCAGTGCGCCGGTATTACTTATTCACATTACCACTAGTACTAAGATGTGCAATGAGCACAAAGGGCTGAACTCGCAATGTGCTCTCTTCAGATACTAGGGTTTGACCATTTACTTGGCATGGTCGGTACTGAGGGGTGCAATGGTCACAAAGGGCAAACTCGCAGTGTGACCTCTCCAGCTACCTTAATGAGAAAACTATCACAAAGGGCGAACTCGCATTGTGATTTTCTCCAAGTGACTACATCAAAACCACATACATACGAATTATCAACATCGAGTAATTATTTATCAATAACATTATTCATGCAGAATATTCATTTAGTGATTCAAAAGGTAGACAAATATAACAGGCAGAACGCTCAGTGAATAAACTCACCCTTTTATAACAACAACATAACACTGCACACATTCACTGTCTTTAATACACTGCCCTGATTAGGTTTAAGACACAGGGAACGGGATAGTTAAAACTATANAGGCCGGAAACTTATCAATCCACCCTCGTATGTATGTATTTACAAAATATTCCCATAGCTACATAGGTAATCTAGGGACGGAGCGAGCTCATGAGAAGTGTTATTCTAGTCTAAACAAATGAGTCCTTGAAATATTTTCGAACATACTGCCCTTGGTTGGCTTTTATTTTAGGGTGTATTTGAAATATTATATCTTTAAATAATGTGAGTTCTTACAAATCCTAAGTTTATATTAAAATATGAAATAAAAATTTGCGTTTAAGGTATATTAATGTAACGACAGAATGCATAAACTTATATAGTATAAAATATTAAATAAAACTATTGTAGGTGCATAGGCTTATATATGCTAATTATATGGTCGCGGCGCTAGGAGCTGCTACAATTTTACCTGCATTTATCACGGTGCTATACGAGCACGTAAAAAGGTCGCGGCACCACAAGCACGGCACTAGGAGCACGACACCGCGTAATAAATAGCTAAGAGCTTCAAATAAAATTAATGTGATACTGGAGTTCCTTTTCATTCGAAAATCCCCGGGTGGTTTCTTTCTTGCAATTTGTCATCTTCCCTGGTTTTGCAGCGGCAGTAAAAAATTCAAATGAGTATTTTTGACAATCGATATTCTAGGGTGAGAAAATAAAACACAGATCAATATTCAGAAGAACACTAACTAAATTATTCGAGGCTTGTTTTGTCGAAGTATCGATTCAGAATGAAACACATTCAAATTCCTCTGTTTATAGATATATAAACATACGGTCTAGTATTTGATAAATCATTTAAGCGTCTGTATACAGTTTCGAAGGACTTCGGGGAAACATAAACCAAATAATAATATTTGTAAGTTTATTTAGTTTAGCCTGGAGTTGGCACAAGAATAATAAGATGTTAAGTGAACTGACTCCACAATTACTAAAAGTTCATATTTTATGTGGTGTATAGATAAAGTGACCATATTTATTTTTTGACAAAGATGGACGTTGTTGTTTTACAAGTTTTTTTTTATTAAAAAAGGGTAATGTACGTTACATTACTTCTAGTTGGGCTGTATTTTATATTTGTCGACTGAACAAATCTTTTTTAAAACCTCTGGTTTCGTTTTAAGGTACAAATAGACCTCAGTACACGATTTATTTATTCTATTTTTGTAGTCAAAATGGCTTCAATATTGGGACGCTCGTCCATAGTTTGTTCATTTGAGAAAAGACTCATTCGACAGATGCGTTACTTCCAGGCAGACACAAGACGTACTCAATAATTATAGAAAAGTTCGTTAAGTGGATATTGTTTCCACGGAAGTGCTTGAATAATTCCACCCAACGGTTTTCAGCAGTCAAATTCTCAGCATTCCAGTTAGTAATTTTTTGGAAATGCTAGAAATATGTGAAAACTCGTCGAAAACGTTGGTATCCTGATCCTTACAAATAAATTCTCGCGTGATCAATAAATCCATGATAACCTGTACCTTTTTCCCATGTACGTTTTTTTGATAAATTTACCTATTCAAATACTTCTAATTCTGTGTTAAATTGACCCCATTGCTCGCTACGCGTTTGACGTAGGTACAAAATAATTGTAAATTACATTATCATTTGGTCTGTTTGCGAAAGCGGGACTTTTATGTCCTCGCTGGGGACAGCGGGACGGACAGCCTGAAAGCGGGACGTATGGTCACCTTATGTATAGAGTAAAGTAAAATTGAAAATGCAGATATGAAGCTTCCTTCATTTAAAGGAAATAAAGCATTATTAGCAAGTAAACGGATTTTCTGATGTTAATTATGGGTGATACAATAGTCATAGGTGTCTATTGATATTTAAAGGAAATAAAGCATACAAATTGAATATTAACCGGAAACTTTGTATTTAGAAAAGAAGAGGGTAATAAGCTTACACTTACAGAGAAAACTGTAGAACAAACTTCTCCAAATGTAGACATTTTCACTAAAAATTGTAGCGAATATAGGGACAGAAAAAAGTTGTGGTGAAAATTAATATAATATTGTAATTCATGGTGACCACATACTTTTCGAAATGTAATTCCCTGACTTTTCTAAGGTTTCCATACATCTAATCATAAAATTCATAAATACTGTTTTATTTATCTTACTTACTCTTCAATTTTTCGATTTCAGCATCAATTGATAAAATATTTCTACCACTAGTTTCGACTAGAGCTTTCTTTTTACCCCGAAGAGATTTTTCAATTGCTGTTTCTTCATATACAGTGATACCTCGAGATATAAGTTTAATTCGTTCCGTAACCTTGCTCGTATATCAATTTGCTCGTATCTCAAAGCAATTTTCCCCATTGAAATTAATTGAAATACCATTAATCCGTTCCAGCCCCAAAAATGCTACCTCCAGTTGTTTTTGTTATGTGTTTTTGAATAAGAAACATTCCCAAGATCTTTTTTATCTCACTTGCAGAGATAATCTCCTCCTGGCTCTTCCTCGAAACCAATTTCTTGTACAACCCCCGAATGCTGCTGCGACTGTAACTCTTGTAATTCCTCGGTTGTCAGTTTCTGAGAGTGCTCCTCGATGAGCTCGTTCACGTCTCTCTCATACATCACCAGGCCCATGGATTTTCCCAGAAACACTCCACTGGCACTTTGGGTTCGAATCTTTCGAAGGTCCTTTCGGGTACAGACTCGGGCCACAGCTTCTTCCGTGCAGAGGTCAAGGTTCTTGTTGTAACACTCAGCCAGGTCTGATCAATAATTCTGAGACATATCACGATGTTAAAGTGGTCCTTCGCTCGCTCGACAGCTCGTATCTCAAATAACTCGTATGTTAGGGCACTCGAGGTACCACTGTATTTATTCTTAGTATCAAGGTCATCTAATTCTTTATCTTTTTTATTTTTTTAAATTCTTCTTCATAACGGCGTCTTGCATTTTTAGCCGACTGAATCTGATCTGTTATTATTTCAATATTTTCAGTTCTAACATTTCTTAATTTATCATAAATTAATCTCTGGGCAATTAGTGAATCTTCTGGAAGATTTTCAATTAAGCAGTCTTCGTTGATATCTACGTTCAAGAGATGAGTTACCGTGAATAAATTTTGATGTATTTCCTTTATTCTTTAAAATCATCTGCCGAAGTCGTAATAATATATAACTACAAACAATTAAGTTTTTTATTATCAGAATTAAAATAATATAGTAATTAAATTACTATTTTTTCTACAAGCTGTTTTGCTCTCTACTACAACGTTAATGAATATGTACTGCAAATTCCTCTTATAACTTACTCTTAAGTGTAGCATATTTTTCGACTACAATTACAAAAAATTATGCAAAATTGCGGCATATTTCTCTACAACAATTACAACAAAAATTATATAAAATTTTAGTACCTAAATTTGTCTACAACAATTAGGAAAAAATGATACATTATAGTGTTACGCATCTTTACAAAATGTGGATGGTTGTATCATTACATTAAATTTTAAATATATTAGGAATACTTCTCGTTGATGTTGTGTTAATCACTATAATTATTGAATTTATTTTTAATCAATTTAATCTCATCAGAAACTATAATGAATAAAGTGTACAAATAAAACAGTTATTTAAATCATATATTTAAAAAAGTATAAAAAATGATAACTTAACTTATGGTATAACAAGGAATAAAAACTTGAAATAAAACAATTTAAGTATTTACGTTGTAATTTACAACGCCACCTAGGACAAATCAATCCATTTAATTTTTGGATACTTACTCAAGGAGAATCCATTTGTAAATCGGAGTGTTTAAAAACTTATAAAATATTATTTTCTTTAATGTAAATACATTTGAACGCGTGAATATGACTGTCAAAACTAATTGTCTCAGGCTTATTACAAACAAAGTAGACGTCCTTTTCTGACACAACTATGATTTTCATTATAATCGCAAAAGATGGTAAATCTTCGCAATCTAAAGCAACAGTTGTGTGAGTTGTGCATTTTGTGCTAAATACTTCTAATCACTGTATTTCAAATAAATAGCTTCTATCAAATTCATTCATCGGCTAAATGATGAAAACCCCACTCAGACAATTTTCCCCTTGTAAAAGCATCCATAATAATGAGCAGTAGGCTGTTAAAAAAATTAGATTTCCGTTGAACGTGAAAAAGACGGATATGTTTCTATTTTCCTATAAAATTTCCGAAAAATGGAATGCTTCCCTATCAGTTTCACAATAAGTAGCTCTTGTGAGCAGTCGTACAACGTTGATCTGAATCATCCCAAGAGACACGTTTTAATGATAAATCTTCTTTTACGAAATGTCTCGTTTCGTGATGTGCAATTGAACTATACCTAGATACATTACGTATATAGAACGTTAATATTAATATTTGTAATAACAATTAACTACTACACTGCGATAAATAAATTTACCGTGCATAACAAGAACGAACAGATCAGCATAAGCCACTGAACTAACACTAACACGTAACCTTGTAGTAACACTGAAGACTGGCTGAAGCGATTTTTGCAGAGACATGGAGATACTATCAGAATGAGGAGACCTACTGGGACGTCTGCAGCTCGAGCAGCAGGGTTCAATAAGGAAAATGTCACTGAATTCTTTGACTTACTAGAGGGAATAATGCAGAAAAATAATTTTCCACCTGACCAAATATATAATGTCGATGAGAGCGGTCTATGTATTCTTCAGTCGAAATGTCCCCAAGTAATATCGCTAAAAGGGAAAAGGCAGGCCGGAGTCTTAACGTCCGCAGAAAGGGGTTCCCTAATAACTGTTGGACTGTGCATGAATGCAGCTGGAAGTTATGATGATTTTCCCGCAAAAAAATTGCAATGAACAGTTAAGAAAACGTGCTCCTCCTGGAACGTTATTCCGCTTTCTCCCGTCTGGATGGATACACACCCATTTATTTACAACGTGGTTCAATCATTTCATTGAGAATGTACGCCCAACTAAGAATAACCCAGTCCTCTTAATCCTTGATCCACACTCATACGCGAAACCTTGATGTCGTTACTGCTGCCAGGATAATTATGTAACTATATTGTCTACCGCCACACACCATTCACAAATTACAACCGCTTAATAAAACGGTAATGAGCGCACAAAAGATATTCTATAATGAAGAAGTTAGAATTTTCTTACGAACATATCAAAGAGCTATAGCGACTTTTGACGTCAGTGAGATTTTTGGTAGGGCCTATTTGAAAGTTCAGTCTGGCGAAAGAGCCGTTAAGGGATTTGAAGTCACAGGTCTGTATCCATTAAGAAGAGATGTGTTTGCTGAAGAAGAGTTTGTAGCCTCGTCTCAGGCGTTGACTTTAATTCAGGAGGGTGAAATCCAAAATAGACAAGAAAATCGTAATGTAGAAAAAAATAAACAACCCTTACATGCAATTGACGATCCAGGAAATATATCCGTGCATCCGAAAGATATATTACCTGTTCTACATTTGATTAAAAAAATAGGAAGTCGAGGAAGGAAACCAGGGAAGGCTAAGGTAATCACATCTATTCCAAACAAGGAGGAACTAGAGAAATCACTTACACGCACTTCCCAAGTAAATCCAATCAACCAGGTCAAAAGAAACGTTTTTGATGAAGAACCTGCAAGCAGCTCTTCTAAATGTGTGACCGAAAAAAAAGCAGAAGATGTGCAGAGATCGAAAAGAATCTTCTAGTTCCGAATCATAGTTGAGTGTGTTTATGCAGGATTCATAAGACGATGAAAATTTCCCCTCCCTAACTCCCAGTGAAGATGCCGAATGTATTTTTTGTGCAGGTAAATTTTCTGAAGATACAAGAGGAGAGGTTTGGATGCAATGCATAATGTGTAGTGGCTGGTGCCATGAAGTGTGTGTAGGAAATGAAAGAGAAGTTTATATTTGTGATTTCTGCCAGTAGATATTATGATTACCTGTTTTTTTAGTCTTCTTTTTTTGTATCATGTAAAATGTTAGTTAAATAATATATTTTTCTCGTTGTAGGTGAAATTATTTACTGAAAATGGTGGCGTGTTAATTCCATGGTAATATCCTATTCCACATTACCTTGCCCATTTTAACAATCTGAGAATTTGTTGACTTTGATTATTTCGTACGTTAAAAGGTATAGATTATGTGTTACGTCGCCTAGATGGGAAAAACAAATAGCTAGCTGACTAAAGATATTACCGTGAACAAAAAAATTACAGAAGTATGTTTAATAAACTTGTTGATAATAAAAAAAAAATGATATTCCACATTCACCGACCATGCTCTACGAGATCACACCCTATTATGGTTATAGATATGTATGCCCTGTGTCAGAATAAAAAACTTAAACGCAAATATATATTTAATAAAAATTGTTACATTTTTTCCTTATATTTTCCAGAATATTTGTTTAACTTTTCTACAATTTGTAATGAAATTCACGAAGTTGTAAATATTTAATTCAAATTTTAATAAATTTGTGTGAGCCCCTGTCTATATTTTTCCTATAATTTTATAGTCAAATTTAAGTTTGCCGTCAGTTAATCTTACTACAAATTTGAGTTGCATTTTCTACAACGTTCTAGTAATTTTTCTTAAAGCATTTTATCGTAGAAGTAGTCTTCAGCTGGTTCATTTTGTTCAAACTCCTGCCAGGTGCGAATGATGATACCAGTATCATAGTAGGTAATACAGGGGAAATTCCTACTTGGAGCACTTACAAGAAAAGAGTTGATAATAGCATGCTTCTCTGTTCTTGAAAAAGCAGTTTTACCACCTGATATCCTGCCATGTTTTCCTTCATATTGATTATAAAGTGTAACGTACGGACTAGGCATTTTGCTGCAGCTGTTTTTATTGATAGAACGTCATTTGCAAATGTTTCAAGTGAATTTTGCTGGTAATTTAGGTTTTTTGTTTTGAGTAAACTCGCTCCATCTTAATTCAAAATTAACATATGAGTTAAAACGAATTATGTTTTTGGAGTAATTTTACAATTTTAGTTTAGTTGATCAGAATTGTGTAATGGAATCCACTTGGAAATAAAAGTCTTCTACTGTTGTAATTTTTTATTAATTTAACTAACTAATAACTAACACGAAGAATTTGAACTGAGTTTCAGCTTGACAAGAATTAGAACGATTTATAACGATAAAAGAATCTCGACGCAGACATAGATAATACAGGACTGACTATAACTATAAAAGTTTTCCTTAAATACAATTACAAATACATATACACATAAAAGGTTTTGATAATGATTCATGAGTTACAATTGCAGAGAAAAGTAATATCGATGAGAAAAGTAAATACATAGTCAAATAGTTAGTCTTATTAGTTTATGATAAATTAGAAATTGTTTTTAGCGGATGTTGCTGTTTAATTTAATGTAGGCAATGTTTACAATTTATGAATAGAATAAATGTGGCAAGTAGAGATAACATCCTAAGATTTGTTGTAATTTGTCACGTACACAATTTACAAAATTTTAACAAAGAATATTTTAATGTTTTTTATTCATTCACGGGTAGGTACATTACAATTGTATTATTATCAATGTGCATGCAAGTATTTACTCATATGGGGTAAAAATGCGAAGAAATATACAGAATTATAATTTTAGAAATTGATAGATATATTTGCATATTTGTAACTACTTTTCAATTATCAACAACATTCTTTATATTCTTATAAGTTTTCTGATAATTTCAAAAATAAAAATACTTTACTGTTAGACAAATTTCATGTTTTGTGCCAAAGCATATGTATGACTGACAAATTACCAAGTCTGAGTAAAAAGGTACCCTAGGTCCTTTTTTGTACCCCTGGAAATGTGGTTCCAAATTTTATTATAGGTTTTGTCCTAAATTCATGTCAAAGATCATCGACGATCACATACTACCAAGTTTTCTGTCCTTCACGAGCACTATTGTTTTTCTGGATAAAAGGCACCCTATGTCTTTTTCTGTACCACTGACAGTGTGCATACATGATTTCATGGATAGTTAAGAAGTTAAATGGTAGCAAAGAAACAAACTCACATTTGCATTTATAATATTAGTTAGGATGTACACAGATGAGGTTCTGTACTTTCATTATCATAAGGTCTTCAATCCTAAGACTGGTTGAACACGCACCTCCACTCTTTCTTATCCTGAGCTAATCTTCGCATTTCCCTAAAACTAGAATAACCCATATCCTTAACTATTTGCGAACAGTAATCTAATCTAGGTCGACCTCTACCCCTCCCAACTTCCGTTTTTGCCTCTAGTATGTCTCTGATTAAACCTTCATACCTGAGAAGGTGTCTTACTAATTTATCTCGCCTATTTCTTATTGACTTCCATAGAGTCCTCTGTTCTCTTACTCTTTGTAATACCTCTTCGTTCCTAACCTTCTGTATCCACGGTATTCTCATCATTCGCCTGTAACATCACATTTCGAACGCTTCTAACCTTTTCTTTTTCGCGCCCACTGTCCATGTTTCGCACCCTAACAGTGCCGTGCTCCAAACATACATCTTTAACAACCTTTTTCGAATTTCTAAATTAACCGTTCGCCAGCACAAAAGCGACTTACTTTTATTGAAGGCTCGACCCTGCGCTATTCTCTGCTTCATATCCCTACTACTCCTTCCGTCCTTATCTTACTTATCTGACTTCGTAGATTCCTAAAATCGGCAACTTCTTCTACTTTTTCGTCTCCTATCTTTATATTCGCTCTTTCCCTACTTCTTTATGTGTTTAAGATCATGCAGAATTTATAAAGAGTAACTTTTTTTCGTAAGTTTAATATTAAAAAAAATCCCAACTGCTGCCAACTTAAGTAGACACATTGTATATATTATCGAAAATGTCTATTAGAGTGCTAAAACTTCAATTATCCTAGCTATAGATGTGATTCATTTGATCGTATGGTATAACTGAGATATTTCACTATTTCGGTCTAAAAAGATTTGAAATTTGCCTTCGTAAATACAGAAAATAAACGCCATTCATTTTAATTTATTTATAACGTTCATAACGTTCCCTGTAAAGTCGGAGAGTACCTACTGCTTCAACTGTTAAAAGCTTTTACAGAAGTCTCCTTTTCATACGTTTTTGAACTACATAAGTATATGTATACCGGTCTACACTCGGTTGCATATGTGGAATGTCATTGAAACGAGTTTCATTCATTCATTGCTGTTTTTACATTTATAGGATAAAGTCAGGAAAGAATTGAACCGTATGGTGTGTAGGTGGTGAGAAAAATGATTGAAGATCGAGCAGTTCGCATATTCTTCCATTTCTTGATGTAGGTACTTCATTTTTGAAAAATAAATTCGACACTAACTTGTGAATTAAAAGCACTGTCTACTATATGATTTTTGCAAAGAATTTCATTAATTTGGGCTACAGTGAACACCTCACTACCAAGTTCTGGTTGCATGAGTCAGGAAAAGCCAATAATATTCCCTTGAAATATTTCGTAAACCAGTTTACTTTTTCACCAGTAAAAAGGGTGGATATTAATTGTAATTTGGCAATAGTGGATTTAGAGCTCCGCTGGTACGTTCTAAACACAGGCAGTATCTGCGCTGTATATTATGCATAAATGCGCAAAGCGTCCCTACCGTGGTAAATAGCTTATTTGGCCTCTGAGATAGTTATTTCGTTAAAATGCTTGGGTACCTACATTCGCGTACGGACGAGATCTATTCAAAAAGTATCGCGAATTTTATATTTTTTCAAAAATTAATTATTTATTCATGAATCTTGTCCCCTTTAAAGTAGTCCCCACCAGATATTATGCACTTGTGTTTTTTCCAATCCTCGAAGCACTTCAAAAAACCTTTTTTTGTGATTTTGTTCAGCTTCTCCTTCGATGCCGTCTTTATCTCCTCAATCGTAGCGTAGCGTCGTCCTTTCATGGGATTCTTCAGTTTCGGGAACAAGAATAAGTCACAGGGGGCCAGATGGGGGAAATCGTGTGTTGTTTTTGTTGTTGTATCATGGTGCAAAAGCCAATTTTTGTTCTTGCACAAATCCGGATGTTTCTGATGGATTGCTTCGCGCAAATTGCGCATAACTTACAGGTAATATTTCTCATTAACTGTTCTACCTTGTGGCAGGAATTCATGATGCACCACGCCCCTGCAATCGAAGAAAATTGTTAGCAAAACCTTCACATTAGACCTAACTTGACGCGCTTTTTTCGGTCTTGACTCATGCGGCAGCTTCCATTTGGATGATTGAGCTTTGGTTTCCACGTCGTAACCATAAACCCATGATTTGTCTCCAGTTATAACCCTCTGGAGCAAATTTGGGTCGTCGCGGACAGAGTCCAACAGCTCCTTAGCAATGTTATTGTTA
The DNA here is from genome assembly GCF_000699045.2 of Agrilus planipennis. Taxonomy (NCBI): domain Eukaryota; kingdom Metazoa; phylum Arthropoda; class Insecta; order Coleoptera; family Buprestidae; genus Agrilus; species Agrilus planipennis. The sequence continues at coordinate 84,263 of NW_020439094.1, forward strand.
TGCTGTTTTTGGTCGAAATTGGGCAATGTTGGTACTAATTTTGCGGCGACCTGTCTCATGCCCAAATCATCTGTAAAAATCGAATGCCAGGAGCCAATCGATATGTTTAGGTCTTCAGCAACTTCTCTAACGGTGATTGGCCATTACTATTTTTTTTCACTTCATTAATGTTTTCGTCTGCTGTTGATGTGTTCGGACGTCCAGCACGCTCTTTGTCGTTTGTCGGTCCTCTGAGAACATTTTGTACCACCGGTAAATGTTGCTTCGGTCCAAGGTACCTTCACCATATGCCACAGTCAACATTCGGAATGCGTCCGCGCACTTAATTTTGTTTTTCACACAAAATGTGATATAGATTCTTTGATCCATTTTTTGGAATAGGCAAAAATCGAAGACGAGCCGAAACACGTGCAAGCAAAACTGCTGTCAAAAGTGAGAGACATAAGTACCAGCATAACGTCATAAAAAAATTGAAAATCGAATATACATAACCCGCAAAGATTCAAAATTCGCGATAGTTTTTGAATAGACCTCGTAAATAGACTTTGTGAAACGAACATGACTATAATAATGACTCATCTCAGCATCATTGTTACCTTCCAATTTACCTCTTAGCACATTATCGTATGCAGTTTTTCTCGTTCCAACTTAGCTACATGATGTTTACAGAATGCTATGGGTACACTTATTGATAGGCCAGGTTTTCGAGTCCGACCGTTTCAATGTTTATCAATTTAACAAATTTTTTTGGAACAACTTTTCATGATTCGTTTGAGACGTTTAGCAGAACGAAGACTATTACTATAACTGCTCCTTTTGAAGCAGTATTATTTGTATAAATTGGTTATTTAAGTCTAACAGGCACTTTTCGAAAATTACATGCAAAAGTAAAACATCTACTATACAATACAGACATCGGCTTAGTTTTTAAATATAGGGTTGTTCGGAAAGTCATTTTGTTTTTTTTTGTGGAAATGAAAGACAGTTTTCGTATAATAAACAAATACTTTATTAAATTATATATTGACCGTTCTGGTCCAACACCTTTTGCCATCTTTCTGGTAGTAGCATAATTCCACGCTCATAAAATTTTTGGTCTTTGCTGGCAAAAAACTGATCGAGGAGGTTTTTGACCTCCTCATTTGAGGTGAAGGTTTTACCGTCTAAAAAATTTTGGAGTGACCGGAACAAATAATAATCCGATGGTGCCAGGTCTGGAGAATATGGTGGGTGTAGCATTGTATCCCATTCAAGCTGTAAAAGCTTTTGGCGAGTGACCAAACTTGTGTGAGGTCTCGCGTTGTCTTGGTGAAACACTACACCTTTCCTGTTGATTAGTTCTGACCTTTTCTGTTGAAGTGCATCATTCAGTTTGTCCAGCTGATGACAGTAGACTTCCGAATTAATCGTTGTGTTATCCGGTAAAAGCTAAAAAAAAACGATTCCTTTAAAATCCCACCAAACAGACAGCATCACCTTTTTTTGGTGAATATCGGCTTTGGAAATGGTTTGAGCCGGTTCATCTTTTTTGCTCCATGACCTCTTGCGTTTGACGTTGTTGTATACAACCCATTTTTCGTCCCCAGTGATGATGCGCTTCAAAAACGGATCATTTTCGTGACGTTTGAGAAGCGAATCGCAGACGTCAATGCGGCGACACAGATTTCTCTCTGTGAGAACATGGGGAACCCATACATCGAGCTTCGAGGATAATCCCAGGCCTTTCAAGTGGTCATAAACTGTTGAATTTGATAAATTTAACCTCAATCCGATCTCACGTGTTGTTATTCGCCGGTTCACATCAACTAATGCCTTTATCGCGTCTTTATCAGCTTCAACCGGCCTTCCCGAACGTGGTGCATCTTCGACATCAAAATTGCCGGATCGAAATTTAGCGAACCAGTTCTGGCACTGGCGTACTGTCAACACACCTTCTCCATACACATCAGTCAATTTCTTTCTGGCTTGAACAGCATTTTTACCCTTTCTGTAGTAAAACAGTAAGATATGTCGAAAATGCTGCTTATCGCTCTCCATATTTAAAAGGGCACCAACCAAAAACTACTGCGTAGAATTAATTGGAATTTTTCACACACAAGCCTTGCTATATGAGCTCTCAAAGCATATAAAAATTATACGGCTTAAATGTGAAGTTGGGTGCAAAAGAATACAATTAAATCCTCTGTCGGGAAAAAACGAAATGACTTTCCGAACAACCATATAGTTTGCCTATGACCAAATATACAATCCGAGGAAAACAAAGAGTTCTGCAGTAGGTTTAAATGTGTTTAATTGTTCTTATTAATGTAATTAATGATATAAACATGTCATCTCATAAACATATCTAAACATATCTTTAATCACAACATACTGTGAATATATTACTTAATATCTATTTTAACATGGTATCACTTTAACGGTTGTAAAATACTCAGTAAACGTATCTCTAATAACTTTGTCGCTTGAAGTCTCGCTTCTCTAGCCACTCTAAGGAATTGCAATAGGGAAGTTATTTTATCATAATCATTTCATGATGACTCAGACTGATGCTGATCATCTGTTTCTGTATCAAATATAGTCACTGGCGAATAAATCGTCTTGAAGTTCTACTTCTCCTTAAAAAATTATGTAATAACACGCATGTCGTGTAGCTACTACACAAGTGGCAGCTCTTTCTCATCTGTTCAACATTTTCAAGTGATCTTTTTAAAATGCATTACAAATAGTTGAAGTGCATTTGATTATAATATTGCATAGGTACTGCATAATATCAGTGATGAATAAAGTAGTTGTTTAGTTAACTTTTAACACAGTGAGCTTCAAAACACTATGTATAGTAGCATAGCAATAGGTTAATGATATTTACTTTACACAACACAACCGTCACTGTCTACGTTTCCCATCGATGTACAGGCCTGACGCTGGATGCTGGCGCAAATTTTAAAATGGCGTGGATGCGCGGTGGCAAAAGTAGGCAGTTTTAGGTATAACGATTGCAGCCCTCTTTCTTCAGTATTCCTATCAGGGGCGTAGATTAAATATTTAAAAATAGGGATCAGTGAGCAAGTAATAGACAGACAAACAGAAGAACTAATTGTTGATGTTGGTGACAGTGATAGAGATTCCCATGATGACAGTGAATGTGAAAACTAACTATAAAACAAAAGCAAT
>NW_020439094.1:88005-93319 GCF_000699045.2 Agrilus planipennis
ATTATTTACGAAGAATATTCAAATGATAACACTAATTTATATGATTTATTTTATATTGAACAAAACTAAATCTGAATTAAACGTATCTATGATAATAAAATGATATGTATAAACTTGTATAAAATGAAAACACTTATTACTTATGTATGAATGGCCTGATAAGTCCGAGATGACACATCTGTAAAATAAACAAAAGAAATATATGAGCGACCAATTCAACCATCAATAAATCAATATAACGAAGTGAATAAACACATAATAGTTTATGATTTATATTACAATCTTTTCCGGATCACAGGTATTAAGGGTCAACTCGCGAAATACCTCCTCGGAAAATAAATTACGCTAGTCTAGAGTATCTACCATGGTAAACAGTGTAACGGCATGCTTTCACTAAGGTACTAAGGGTCAACTCGCATAGTACCCACTCTATAAACAACTAGCGGAGTATGAAGGGTCAACTCGCATCATACTCGAACACCAAAGCACTAAGGGTCAACTCGCATAGTGCTCAACACACATATTGAAATATAATCATAAAAGCTCATAATCATTAATGTAAATGAATTACAATTAATTAACCAAGTAAAATTGATCACCCAGTGAAATAACTCACCTTTAAGGTATATTGATAGCAACAAAACTAACACTTTCACAAAACAGGTGAATAATACTATTTAACTGATTTTTATATTTTCCACTAACGACGACTTACGAAAGACTGTATGTATAAAAGAGATCTTGCCATCAGGAACCGTGCGTGTGGTTATTAAAAGGGTCGCTTGTTCTAGGCGTTATCACGTCGTTCATATAAACAAAGTCTAAAGAATTTGGACGCATAAATTATAACATCTGAAGACTGCTTCATAATATTTTAGCCTTAACAAAAAGATTCGTTTTACGAAAATAACTTACTTCTTACAAATTATCGAGAGTCGACTCTATATGTGTAAAAAAATGGACGCTTATATTTCACTTTGCACCCAAAACAACAGCACAAGCATTTAGGTTTGTGTCTGCGTTAGTTGTATGGAGGATAGAGGTAAAGAGAACTATCTCTGTTGTGAAAAAGTGTCCGTCAAAATGCACTGAATTAGGGTGGCGCCATATTAGCAACAGGGTAAATTTCAAAAAAAGCGCCAAAAGTAAATATTTCCTAAAAAACTATTATACATCATACTGTTGACTGGAAATACGACAGATACTGAGGCGAATCGCTTTTTACAGCTTTCAATTTACGTCCACATGGACAACTTTTCACTGTACAAACTTTTATTATTTCTATTCATTGTTATGGTGTTATAGGGGGATGATGAGGATAACGTGGGTAGAAAAGGTTAGAAATGAAGAGGTATTACAAAGAATAGGAGAACAGAGGACTCCATGGAAGTCAATAAGAAATATGCGAGATAGGTTAGGAGGACACCTTCTTAGGCATGAAGGTCTGGTCAGAGACATATTAGAGGCAGAAACAGGAGTTAAGAGGGGTAGAGGTAGACCTAGATTGGATTACTGTTCGCAAATAGTTAAGGATGTGGGTTGTTCTAGTTTTAGGGAAATGCAAAGATTAGCTCAGGATAGGAAAGAGTGGAGGTACGTGTCCAACCAGTCTTGGGACTGACGACTTTATGATGATGATGATGATTTATTATTGTATGTAAAGGATGTATGTTTTTTTTTGTTTCTTTTTTAAATATTTTTAGCTTTAATTGTTGACTAAATCCTGTGACTAATTTTTATGTACACCCTAAACAAATCCACTTGATAGAAGTATCATAATAAATTATTAAAATGTCTCCTTTTTGCAGGTTGTCAATAGTTTGACTACAGTGGGTGTTTTTAGACAATTATTCGTTAGTTGTTGTGCCTACAGTTTCAATGAAAAACATCTGGTAAGTAAAATACATGCGTTTTTAAGACATTTTACTTTTGAAAACAAAAAAAAAATTTTTTTTTGAATTTGTCGTGGTTATTAGAGTTATTTTTTTAACGATTAGTAAAATGACTACTTCACCTAGAATATTACTCGGAAAGTTCATTTTGTTGTTATGTAGTAAAAACGGATGAACAACTAATATGACAAAAAAAAAGAATGTGCTTTTGTTTTTACCACGCAAGAAAATATGCTCATTTAACATGTTTTAAAAATGATTAACAAAAATTAAGGAATGTAAAGAAGTCACCCAATATTGAAACATTACCAAAATGGTGAAAAACTGAATTTTTCCTTTCTTTATTTTTTTTTCTTTGTTGTTATTGTGTAGATATACTTGAANCTAGATATTATTAGATGTCCCTCAGGATAGTTTTGCTTTGCATCTAAAGCTGCTTGATGCAGACTCCTAATCGCTAAAAGTGGTGCACATTTTGTTCTGTATGTTACAGTGCAAAGACGATATTAACGAATTGGTTCGTTGGGATTTGTGCCCCAAAAAATTATTTGCCAATCACGGTCGCGTGTATCAACCTTGATTTGGCGATACATTTTTGTAATGTCAGCTGATAAAACATATTGATGTGTTCGAAAACGCGTTTAAATAGAAAAGAGGTCTTCTTGAATAGTAGTTCCTAACAATAATTTATCGTTTAAACTAAATTGATTTGATGTTTTTGCGGAACCGTCGAATACAATTCTTATTTTGGTAGTTAAGCTATCGGTTTTAAATATAGCATGATGTGGTAAATAGAACACATCTTGATTTTTATTAAAGTCGGGTTGTACTATCTCCATATGACTTAATGAGTTATAGTGTGGGGTTCTTTTGTAACCTTTTTTCTAACTGATGAAATCGTTTTAAGGCCATATCTCGCGATTCGCCTATTTTAATTTCGGTTTTTAATGGAAGTCTAACTACGAAACGTCCGGTTGTTTCTCGTTTATAATTTTTTACAAAATGAATTTCACAAGCGGTTTCTTCTATTGTACAATTATTGTAGTGATCATTAATAGCCTCAATTTCTCAAAATTTTGTTAATTGTAGATCGAGTTGTACAAAATTGCATGTTTTATTATGATATTGCAACCCATTTAATATCCACCCGAAATGTGTTTTTTGAAGTCTATGATTTGGACAAACTTTAATGCTACCTACACATAATATTTCCCAGAATAATTCTGCGCCTATTAGTATATCAATTTCACGAGATATATTAAAATTTGGATCAGCTAAGGTGATTTCTTGAATATTTACTTGGTTTTTAGAGAACGAAATTGATGGTAAATAATCGGCTAAATTTTGCAACACAAAACAAACTAAAGTTTTTTGAAAAGAATTTAACCGTGATTTGATTTTTACATTTGTTGAATAATTTACTTGCAAACTGCTATTGCATACTCCCCCTAGTGTAAAATTTACGTTTGAAAGCGGCAAATTTAATGTTTTAATTTTTCGGAAATTAAATTAAGTTGAGACCCTGCGTCTAATAAAGCTCTGCACGGCTGAAGCTTACATTAACGGTTATATACAAGAATTTCAATGTTTGAATGTTATCAGAAGATTTATGATTTTGTCTAAAGCAATTTGAACATAAATTGGTTTTTTGTATGAACTTAATTCGATCATTAAGAGCCATTTTAATAAGTTTATCGCATTGGTTAATGTAATGTTTGAACTTACACAGAGGACAACTTAACGTATTCGGCTTAAAATGTGTTTAAAAAATTTTGTTTTGGTTTATTAAATGAATTCTTGTTTGTAATTTTATCGGTTTGCATTCTTACCCTTTCAAAACTGACATAATTTTTGGTTTGTTCTAGAGTTTGTATCAATTGACAACGATTGGATAAGAAATTAATTACATGTTCAATTGAAGGCAGTTCGGAAGTCATTGGCGACTCTAACTCTTTAATTAGTCATTTATTTTGATATCGCTCTTTTAATAATTGTCAAGCAGTATCGTAATTATCTGACGATGCAGTTAACGAGTTAATTACCCGCGCAGCCTCAGAGGTTAGACACATCTTTAAATAATAAAATTTTTCGATATTGTTGATATTAGTATTGTTATGAATAACGAACACAAATAAATCATAAAAGGAATACGACTCTTCGTAATTGCCGCTAAAATGAGGTAAGTCGATTTTAGGCAACTGAATATTATTATTGACTGTTTGGGGCGAATTTTAACTTTTATTACTATTGTTGCTATCAGCATCTTTATTATTAGAAACGAACGAATCAATTTTAGCGTTATATGCCGCAACTACAGCGTAATAAGCTTTTTCAAACTCATCTCGTTCTTGAAAATCTAATTCTGATTTGTCCAACAACTCTATATTCAGCTGTACATTCTCAAATTCGCTTAACCAAGGTTTTATATCATCTAATGTACTTATTAATTGTTCCTTAATATTAGGACAATCCTTAAGTGTAGTGATAAAATTAGTAGCTTTAGTTAATTTTGATTTAATTACAGTTCTCTGCGATACGAGAGGTTTTCTATCAGTCATGATATTAGATTTATCTATAAAACAAAAAATTAAAATAAAACGATAGACAAACGAAGAGATGTATACATTTAAAATCAGGTTAAAAAAGGATTAGGAAGTGAGAGTTGCCACTAACTTGTTTTGGTTGCATTAATTGTTGATTTCCCTTGGTGAAGATGGATGGAAAACCTCGTTGTTGAGTGATGGCACACTGTCGATGGATTGATTTGTTTCGTCGACGATAGTTCAAAGACTACCGACCTAATTACGATAAAACTTGGTATCATACATTGTTCGGTGAGGCCGATCTCGTTTCAGCCCCGTATTTTGCTTTTGGATTTCTTTTTAAGTAACACTTTTGGTTTTATTGGTTTTTATTATACATACACTTTTATTCACAATATTTACAGTTTATTCCAATAAAATTGGATTGTTGGGTATAAGAATAATCGTTGTATTTGATTTGTCTTTACACTTAATGAATTTCGGTGATTTAGTAGATAAAATTGTTTCGGTTTAAATATTTGCTTGTTTTCGGTTAACTCGACAGACTTGAATTCTCTTATTTGTCCCAAAAAATATCTTAAATACTACCTAAAACTAACTCCCTCCAAGGTACCCTATTCGAAGAATTATTTTTGTTGTTGCAACCACCAACAAGACGTTGACCTGTAAAATGGTCGGTACCTGGGTTGAATAATGGCATTTCCAGACCCTCGGTACGCTGGAAGCCTTGAATATCTATTGTAGTAAAGTAATAAAATTTACAGGCCAACGCTTGAAAGATGTGCAACTTTCACCATTATATTTAAACTTAAAACTAAAATATGTATACACTGAAAATAATATTAAACTATTTACCAACAAACAAAAACAATCGAATAT
>NW_020439094.1:94275-99951 GCF_000699045.2 Agrilus planipennis
TAAATATTTATAAATTTTTTATTATCTTAAATTACGAGAATGTTATAAACGGGTAGTATACCTCTTATATTATTTTACAGAAAAACGGTTTAGGTTCTCTGTTGGCGAACAGTATGGATATATAAAATAACTCCGAAAGAAACTACATGTGTAAAATTACACGTAAGAGGTGTGACGTAATTATTTATTTGTGTTATAATAAAAAACGTCTATCTGATAATAACTATAATGCTTTATAGCTCCAGAAATAAAAATCTAATAAACTATTTTATTAACAATAAATCATTGAGTAGACATAAACCGTGTCAAATTACAGCACATGAGGTCTGTTTGAAAAGTATCGCGAATCTTGGGGTTTTTCAAAAATGATTTATTTATTTATTGACGTTTTTTCTAATCTTCAAAAAAAAATTATTTTTTGTGAACTTGTTCAGCTCCTCTTTCGATGCCGTCTTTATTTCCTCAATCGTAGCATAGCGTCGTTCTTTCATGGGCCTCTTCAGTTTCCGGAACAAGAAAAAGTCACAAGGAACTAGATTTGGGGAACACGGTGGCTTCGGCATTATTAGTGTGTTGTTTTTGGCCAAAATTCGCTCACAAGTAACGATGTGTGAGCAAGGGCGTTATCATGGTGCAAAAGTCAATTTTTGTTCTTACACAAATCCGGGAGTTTCTGGCGGATTGGTCCGCTCAAACTGCGCACAGCTTGCAGGTTATATTCCTGATTGACCGTTCTACCCTTTGAAAAGAACTTATGATCCATCACGCCTCTGCAATCGAAGAAAATTGTAAGCAAAACTTCACATTCGAACTAACTTGGGGAGCGTTTTTCGGTATTGGCTCTTACGGCATCTTCCATTGGGATGATTGAGCTTTGGTTTCCACGTCATAAACATAAACCCATGATTCGTCACCAATTGTGATCCTCTGGAGCAGACAGAGTCCAAATGCTCCTTAGAAGTGTTAATGCGATGCTGTTTTTGGTCGCAACAGCAATTCTGGTAGGAATTTTTCGGCTACCCGTTTCGTGCTCAAATCATTGGTAAAAATCGAATGGAAGAAACCAATCGGTACGTTTAGGTCCTCAACAACTTCTCTAATGATGGTTCGACGATTGGCCAATACTATTTTCTTCCCTTCACCAATGTTTTCGTCCCTTCTCGGCCCTGTGAGAACATTTTGTACCACCGATAAATATTGCTTTGGTCCAAGGTAGCTTCAACAATATGCGATTCAATATGCACATCAACATTCGGAATGCGTCCGCGCACTTAATTTTATTTTTCACATAAATTTTGATGCAGATTTTTTATTTATTTTTTTTGAATAGGTAAAAATCGAAGGCGAGCCAAAACACGTGTAAGCAAAGTAGCTGTCAAAAATTAACTGAACATTCAACATGGTCGAACTTGTCGGTATGAGTAAGAGACATGAGTAGCAATCAAATAGATAACCGGTGGAAATTTAAATTCACGATACTTTTTAAAAGGACTACGTATATGTATGTATTTTGGGGCTTCCCCATTAACGAAAACCTTCATAGATTACATAGTACATATGTCATTTATATACATCCCTTATCAGTTGTAACTTATACCTCAAAACACGTCAAAATATCCCAGACAATATTTTTGAAATATTATGAAACAAAATCGCTGATGTATTAGTGAATTAATTTTACCCACTGCAGATAACTTCAAATTAATGAGGAAAAATTGTTGGCGCTTTAAATCCCACGGGTCCGGGTTCGATTTCCAGCAAGGGCTTTCATACATTTTGCATTATATTTTAATATAATAGTATAGAGGTTTTGCAGTGTTACAGAAATAACTGAATGCCGAAATAAATCAATAAATGAATCAGTCACATCAATATTCTTCGTGGTTTTCAGATTAGTTGATTCTGATTTCGACTTGTCGTCTAAACGTAATATGTAAAATTACTTTCATATAGATATCTCAGTGGCCGTGGATTAGAATTATTTCTCCTTCAGTAAGAACGCTGTTGGCGTCTGTGGTTGGCATCCTCAGGGAGGAGGACATAAAGTCTTTCGCTGTGGTTGTTCTTAATTTATCCTCTGGATCGACTTGCAAACCAATCAAGTTATATCATAAAACTATATATATATATATATATATATTCTGCTTTATAAAATTCATATCATGTAGTGGTCAACGGGTGCATATATTGCTGAATTCGTGAAATCGGTTTATGTGAAATATACCGGGTGGATCATTATAATGGAATAAATTCGGTAGTAAACCGAAACCTTTTTTAATAGTAGGGTATATTGAGATACATCATGATGCATGCGTCCTTATAAAAGAAAATCAACACCTTTTGATTGTTTTCGATACCTTTGTTAATTTAAAGCAACATTAAATTTAGATGACATTAAGTGAACTGCAGCTTGAGAAGAATTTAGACATCAAGAAGACACACCAAAGTAACAAAAATTAAGACAGTCTAAAGTAATGTTATGATCATCATAAGGTCGCCAGTCCTAAGACTGGTTGGACACGCTCCTCCACTCCTTCCTACCCGGATCTAATCTTCGAATTTCCCTAATAGTAGAACATCCCACATCCTTAACTATTTGCGAGCAGTATCAAATCTAGGCCTATCTTCTTAACTCCTGTTTCTGTCTTTAATATGTTTCTGACTAGACCTTTATGCCTGAGGAGGTGTCCTACCAACCTATCTCGCCTATTTCTTTTTGACTTCCATAGAGTCCTCTGTTCTCCTATTCTTTCTAATACCTATTCATTTCTAACCTTCTCTATTCACGGTATGCTCATCATTCGCTGGTAGCACCACATTTCGAACGCTTCTAACTTTTTTGTTTCTTTTCCCCTGCGCTGACCGTCCATGTTTCACATCCGTACAGGGCCGCGCTCCAAACATACACCTTTAACAATTCTTTTCAAATTTCTAAATTAACCGTTAGCGAGCATTAAAGTGACTTCTTTTTATTGAAGGCGACTCGACCCTGCGCTATCTTCTGCTTTATATCCCTACTACTTTTTCCGTCCTGATTTATCTAGCTTCCTAGATACCTAAAATCAGTCACTTCTTCTAACCTCTCGTCTCCAATCTTTATATTAAATGGCATTTTTTTAATGGAAATTGAATGGAATTTTTTCCTACGGGGCAGAAACATCAAATACCTATAAGTCTGATGTTAAGGAGTTATTAAAAATTTAGGACTAATTACACGATGCAAATAATTCCTGTCAAAACATTGATGTCTTCAGGGTACTGCTTATGAACCTGTCAGCTCAGTGAGGGTTTTCAGCAGCTCAATATCGGTAATTTGGCTCATTCACTTCATTGTTAAGTTAGAAAGTAGCTTTGTCGGAGAAAAGCACGCGTTCGGTAGCTATTATATTCCAGCCCCAGAAATTCATCATTTGTTCACAAAATTCTACTCTTCTGAACCATTTGCATTTTTTATGGGTACATTTTCTCAGTAGCTAAGACCCGTAAAGCATTTGTATAGTGAATTTTATGTTCTTGAGCAACTTTTCGCGTAGCAATTTTTAATCCGTATGTGACCAGCCTCTTGAAGAGCCAAAAGAATATCGAGTTTTGTTACTTCTGATTCCTTTTGTGTGCTTCAGTCAGATAACGAATTTTTAAGTAGCTACGTACTGTTTTTGACGTTTGAACTTACAGGCGATTCGATTTTGACATGTTTGTTAGTAAAAATTCAATTGTTTCTCGGCCAACTTAACATTCGCGTAATGTACTGGGGCTCAAAATTTGAAGCAAAATTTCTCCATAATTTAAAAATATATCGAAAAAAAAAAAAACAAAAGGCACTGGATTTCTTTTAAGAAGACGAATCAAACGAAATATATATTATAACATTCCGCGCTGAAAAAAATATGTCTGACGTCACTACTCAGATTTAGGTGACTATAGGGTGATGAAAATTACGACGCCACGTGGGCAACTAAAATTAAAAGTCGATGTGTCTCAGAATTTTGACCAAATATTTATCGTTTATTTATTGCCGAATTTATTCCATTAGAAAGTTCCTCCCTGTGTAACCAATTAGTACAATATCCATAAGCTCAATGTTACTGAGGGGGACATTTTTAAAGATAAAGTGCGTCCATAATGTCATATCCTAAAATCTGTTTTAGTGCAGCGTTTATTCAATAATGATAAAAATATTTCTGGAATTTCTCGTTTGTAGTACTTCTAATTCATCACAACTTTTATTCAAGGCCGGACTGGCCCGGGGTGCAGGGATGCAAATGCATCCCGGGCGAAATATCTTCCGGGCCAAATGGGGAAAAAAAAGAGAACATAAAAAAACTTAATAATTTTTTAATAGTTTTCAAATTTTTTTATAAAAGGAAAACAAAAAACAAACTATAAAAATTTCATTTAGATAGAAACGTTAAAATTTTTTTTAGAAGAATCTTCAGTCCGGCTCTGCTTTTATTCATTGTATGAAGTACTTCTGATTTTGCCTGGACAGGTTATTTAACTGGAATATATATTAAATCAGAAGATTGCAACACCAGAAAATGAGAAATGTGAAAAAATGACATATGCGAAATGGAAATAATGTCATTTTCCTAAAAAAGAACGAGGTTCTTTTGGGCGTGTTACTTACCTCCGTGTGATCCAGTAAAGCTTCGCATCTTGTTATAAAAATTGAGATCGTTATCCTTTTTTCACTTGTCTGTTAAATTGAAAGACGTTGACAAGAAAGTTTTCCGCCTACGTCTGAATTCTCAAATTTTGCAAGGTAGGTACTTGTTAGAGTAACATTTTAATCTTCTCCATCAATCACAAATAAGTGACAGAAATTTGAATTTATGCTAATGGAATTTGTTCCCATTCGTATTTTTAGAATTGCAAATAGATATTCCTTCCTAATCGGCAGTTACTCCATTTGTAAGTAAATTACTCTGGAAGCAGTTTTGAATTGAAAGACATTTCCAGTCCTTACAGGCAATTTGTTTCACTTTTCACACGTTTTCCGTAAAACAATCTAAACAGAATAAAGCGTTCGACATTAAAATGAAATATTTTCCATTTCACCACGTTTTATTGATAAAAGAAAGAAAACGTTGAAGATAATGGATTCCAACTGCGTCATTACTGTAGCAATTTGAATAAACTCTGGTGTTTATGACTTGTTTTGTTGAGTTGGCTGATGGTCGATTTTTCTAGTCTGGCGATTTTGAAGTCTATTATTGACTAATCTTAAGATGAAGTAGTTTTTCTAAAAGAAAATATGAAAATTGTTTTCTGTAGAACTCAGGGTAAAAAGGGAACCAAGTCACATATTCGCTCTTTTGCGCTCATTCACTTCAGTCCTGAAATCCCGATATTAGGCTGTTTTTGCAATTTTCTTTTGCTTTTTATGCTCGTCCCTGCTTCCTCTGTTCAAATTACCGGCATCATATTTAAAACAACTTGTTTCATTATTAGTCAGTCGCTAAGGCCTAAAATGTAAATAATTAAAAAATATATTTTTGAATTTACCTAGCAACCAACAATGGTTGATTTTTCTAGAATAGCGATTTTGAAGCCTATTCACAGGTCTTCGATAAAAAAGTTTTTTGTATAAATTTATCTTCAGCATGCAAATGTTGGTCTATATTTTGCAAATTTAACTTTGTTTAACGTATCACGTCACACTTTTTTTGTATGTAG